>NC_092338.1:379557500-379857500 GCF_046630445.1 Rutidosis leptorrhynchoides
CCTTTTGAGAGTCTTATCTTTATGCAAGAGTGGAAGTACTTCGTGTTTTCATCTCCTTCGAGGGCCCACTTGACACGAGCTTTTTGCTTGGCCATGTTTGACTTGATTTTTTCCTTATCGATCCATTTCCTCCTAATGTCAAGCCAAGTTTCCCTTTCGGCTTCACTTAACGACCTGTTTCTGCCTCAGCTTCCTATTTAGCCGCATCTGCTTTTAGGTTTTCTATTTCAAAATCTAAACAGCCCCATGAATTTTGACTCCATTCCTTCAACACATTTTTGACATTTTTTAGTTTAATTCGGAAAATGCTATCAAGGCGTCTTCCTTCCACATTTAATTTCCAAGCATCTTCAATGATTTTACTTGTACCTTCTAATTTAATCCACTTATCAAAGATTTTAATTGGTTTGGGTCCAAAGTTGATATCCTTGTCTCTTAGAATAATCGGAGAATGATCCGATATTTTTCTTTCAAGGGCAAACACGGATAAGTCACCCCACACATGATTAAATTTTTCAAAGATGAGAAACCCATCCAACTTGCTAAACTTGAATGTGTTATCGCAAATTCTTGTGAATCTTTTACCGCATAGTGGAACTTCAATAAGATGCGTCTTATTTATGAACTCATTAAACCACTTTGCCCTTCGATCCAAAAAAACACAGTTTTGTCTCTTGGATTGATCTCTAACTTCATTAAAATCGCCACAAATGACCCAAGCGGCATCAAGCTTACCTACAAAATTTTCGAGGCTCGACCACATTTTTTACTTGTTAGAGTCGTCATGGGGACCTTAAACATCTACAATGATAATAGGTTCATCCCTACCCACCCACTTCCCTTTAATTGCTATGAAAAAGTCATCATAAAAGGAGTGCTCAACAGTGAGATCAGTGTTGTCCCAAATTAACATTAACCCACCCGATTTCCCGACCTTTTCCTTTTGAATGAACCCCACATCATTAGACCACCATAACATATTAAACCACTGGTCAGTCACAGAATTACACTTCGTTTCTTGTAAAGCGGCAATAAACAGTTTTTTCCTAAATAAAAGCTTCTTAAAATCCTCGAATTTACTTTCCTTGCCCTTACCAAACCCACAAATATTAAAAGACATGAATTTCATAATGAAAACAATAAGAATTGGAATGGTAAGGAGGAAGGGTTAGACCTGTTTAGGGTCGCAATCCTATTCGAGTCCGACCTGCTTGGTAAAATCATCCAATTCAACGGAACCTTGTGCTTGTCTTCTTCAACTCACATCCTGCTAATGATTTGGAGCCCGTCTGTCTGGAACGATTACTATAAGATTTTCTAATCTTAATTTGATCCCTTTTGGAAGAAGAAACTCCGTCTTTCGATCTCTTCTGCTTGTCTTCCTTACGCTGTGACCTGGCAAGATACTTCGCCCTCATAATCATGGAGGAAGCCCTCCAATTCCCAATAATAGAGCCCTTTTCGTTGACAGTGTGTTTCTTATTCGGCCTGACCTCTATGTTGACACCATCGTCGCAGATATCGGCATCCATGTGATCATAATTGCCATCTGAAAGGGAATAAAGGTCGATAATTGAATTGTTTTTTGTCCTCGTTCATTTCTTTTTTGATTTTCCAGATTTACTCTTCGAGCTCCCATCGACTGAGATCTTATCCTCTATTATTTGGAAGGTGTCTGCTACTTTTGCACTTGATTCAACATCAGGGTTGTTAATTGGGCTATGGTTGGGTCCGATTAATGTTGCAGGCCCAATATTACTAAACCCATCACAATTCAATTCCTTGTCTTGCCCAACATGCTCTACTCCCTTTTCAATCACATGCCTTGAATCAGCTTCACTGTTCACATCATTTACATTTAATGGCCCATCATCTTTTGGTTCTTCTAGCCCATTTCCATTCCCAGGTCCAATAACCTTTGATCCAACAACATTTAAACCGCCAATGCTAGTATTAGGGTTTTGGGTTGTGACGACCCGAATTTTTCCGACTACTTGATCATACTATTTACATAATTTAATAATTTCGACTTGATAAGCAATGAATATTAATAAGTCTTGAACCTCCGGAAAGAGTTTTATATAAGCATTTGACCACCCTTTTATTCCTACGATTCACGAACGTCATAACTTGTTTTAATTATATATATGTGTGTGTGTGTGTGTATATATATATATATATATATATATATATATATATATATATATATAACTTAAAAATATGATAATTAAATATCTCATTAAGTATATTAACAAGGTATTACATATAAATTTTCATACTACTAATTTAAAGAGTTTCGAACAATATATATGTTACTATTTAAACAACGTAATTAACTTATGTTAAAATGTATTTACATACAATATACTATGAGTATAAGTACATCCTTAAAAGTATTGAATACACTTTATAATATACAAATAAAGATAAAGGATAGCTATACTCGTATTTCCGTTCCTTTTCTCAAGAATCCTACTCGTATTCATACAGTATATATACACGTATTATACGAAGCTTCTAGAGGTATTTACTATTGATATATACTAATAAAAATATGTATTAGTGGAGTATTATGTCATGCATGACATCATCAATCTTATTATGTCATGCATGACATCATCAATTTAACTTATACTAGATATTAGTAAAAAAAACAACATAAAGTATTTACTATTCATATATACCAATAGTAATTTGCATGATTGATGTATTATGTCATGCATGACATCATCAATCTTATTATGTCATGCATGACCTCATGGTATTTAAATTATCCTAGATATTTGTCATAAAACAACAAATTACAAGTAGTATATAAAGGCATTACATGGTATATTTTTTTTACACACATTTACATTCATTCTACTTTCAATTCTCTTCCAAGTATTCTCTTATTCTTTCTCTCTAAAAACACTCTCTAATATCCTCTCCTCAAGTTCTAATAAGCCTTCATTATCTACAACAAAAACTAGTTACAAAAACAATCCATAAACACCATAGAAGTAGTAATCAAGAACACCTCCTTTGATTTAAGTTTTGCTTCCAAGTTTGGTTATCTTTAAGCACCCTTTCAAGGAGTCTTTCAAGCTCTAGAAATTCTTTTCATATTCAGCTACTTTCCTTTCTTAAATCAAGGTATTAATCTTACCAAAACTCTTGTTCAATTCATATAATTATAGCTATCTATATAAGAGTTTATAAACTAGAACATAGTTTAGTTAATTCTAAACTTATTCGCAAACAAAGTTAATCCTTCTAACTTGACTTTTAAAAATAACTTAATACATTTTTTATATCTATATTATATGCTAACTTAATGAGTTAAAACTTGAAAACACAAAGAACACCGTAAAATCGGACATACGCCGTCGTAGTAAAACCGGGGGGCTGTTTTGGGTTGGATAATTAAAAACTATCATAATCTTTGATTTAAAAGTTTTTATTCTGGTAAAATGATATTTCATATGAACATGATAAAATATCCAAAAATCATGGTTAAACACAAAGTAGAAGTATGTCTTTCAAAATGGTCATCAAGATGTCGTACTTTCGACGAAAATGACTACCTCTTTAAAAATAGGCATTTAACCTGTAACTCTGACTATAAACCTCCACTTTTTCAGTTTAGTTTTACAAATTTCAGTTCGTTACGAAACCATAGCAATTTGATTCACTCAAAACGGATTTATAATGAAGAAATTATGAGCAAAACAATATTGGTTAAAAATGGCTAAAATGACTACGTGATGATTTTACAAAAATCTATACTAACCATATCTTAGCTAACTTTTCTTATATTACACATGTATTCTAACATGTCATGGTTACACAATACGTTGGATAAATCAAAATACACCACATACACAATACGTGTAACTACAATAGCGGTATTGTGGGTCATGATTGAGTCTTATACAATACGTGTATACTATGTCTTGATTATTTCAAGGTGATGTACCGATCTATATATTTACTACTAACTGTGGACTACTAATTGTGGACTACTAACGTTGGACTGCTAACTTGACAACTTAAAACACGTGATTAAAAATATAAACTTAAACAATCACACGTGATTGAAAGTATGAACTTAAACAATCACATGTGATTGAAGATATGATATGAACTTGCTATATTAATTTTGTTCACATGTATTATTACCTGAATCGTTATTATTGTTATAGGTTCGTGAATCCAAGGACGACGACCATATTTTTAATAAGTTGAAAACTTATTATTAATATACTTTTACTACCGTGAGTATATAGTCCCATTTCTAAACTCTACAAATATTTTGGGATGAGAATACATGCATCTTTTGTATTTCAAAATAGACACAAGTACTTAAATATATATTCTATGTTGAGTTGTACCTTTGTATATATCCCTAATAATCTGGTAACTATTTGTTACATGTGGTTAGCATGTAAGCGCGAATCCTATTGATAGATCTATTGGGTTTGACAACCCCACTCGGGCTAGTTAGCACTAGTTCATAACGGGTGTTTAGTACTTCATTTTACTACACTTGGTATAGTGTAGAGATAACTTTGAAAAGGGAATATGCACGGAAAACATCTGTTAAGTATAGTTACTGGGCGCTCAACAACATATAGAATATCTTCGCTGAAACGTTTATAACATGAAATCTCGTGGTCTATTATTATATCTTATGCTAGCTTTAAAACCTATATCTCACCAACCTTTGTGTTGACTGTTTAAGCATGTTTATTCTCAGGTCCTTAAGAAAGTCTTCCGCTGTTGCATTATCTGAGCAAGCTGTGCATGGAGTCTCATGTTTTTGTTTAAATGAAGTGTTGCATTCAATAAAACCTTTGTCATGTATTATATTCAACTGTTATGTCACGTGTGTAGTATTTGGAAACTGATGTAATATGGGGATTATTCCTTAAATAATCGCCCATTTAATTTGTTTAAAACATGCATTATATATATTAATGATGTGCTTTTTATGAAACGAACGCAATATTTTCTAAAACGTATCATATAGAGGTCAAATACCTCGCTATGGGACCAATAAATAATGTACCTCGTTTATAGTATTATGGACGGATCGTTTCATGGGTGCACGTGTTCTGAACAGTAGATTCATCCGTATCTTCGTTTGGTTTTCCCAAGCAACTTTTCCTTTTTTTAATCATTATCTGCCTTGGAATTAGTTGTGTACCATTATTTCCGTTTATGTTTCCTATGCAGCCACAATCACAGGCAGACCCTTCGTCTGCCAAAGGAGTCTTCTGATCATTTTTTCCGGCAATTGAGGTTGGACTCCGACCAACTTTGTCATCGGAGTTATCTGGATTGGAGTCTGACGATAGTTCATCGCTATCTTCATCTTCATCTCTCATGTCAATTTCTTCATCTTCATCTCCCCAGTCACTGATATCTGGGTCTTCCAAGTCTATTTCCACAATATCCCCAATCTCTTCAAGAGCTTTAATATAGAACACACTCATCCCAATTCTAAGTTTAATGGTTTCATTGATGAGGTTGTGCTCCATGATCTTGACCAGAACTCTACCAGAGATGAGGTTCTGGTCACCTTCAAGGGTGCAGTTGTGAGTTTCATGGATTGATCCTCACCACTGAGCAATTTTCCTAACGTCTTTTCGTTCCAATATTTTGTTGGAACACACCCATAATGTTAATCCATGTAAGCCTACCTGCAGAAACATGAGGACTATCGCCCAACCGAACATTTTGAAACCGTTTTTTTAACACAGTGGTCCTCCTAATTTATGACATTTGCAGCCGTGTTTTCAATGTCAAAGATGATCATTACCTTTAGACCTTCAAGATATTTTAACTCAAAGTTACATAATCCCTCAGAAGAACAAAGGGAGTGAAGATTACTCAGAAATTTCATTTTGGTGACCTCACCTATCACAACTTTTCTCAATTAGGGTCCGATGGGATTTTCTGCTTGTGGTTGAGAACTGTCTCTCGAAGATCATATGGACATGTATTTTTCTTGTTAAGAACATTACGCAAGTCGTGTGTCTCTTCAGCTTGCCTTTGATTCTTTAACACTTCATGGAAATTACGTCCACCCCTGAAAGAAAGGGATGCACTGCCGTTATTTGTCTTCTTCATCTCCTGCCTATCTTTGTTAAACTCATGGTTATCACTTTTTCTTTCGTGTGAGTCTCCATTGTCTTCCACTTTATTGTCTTCTGCACTATTTCCCTTACACCTTTCTTTTGCCTTGTAGATTAGAAGCTTGGTTCCATCTATCCTGATTTCCCTTAGTTTAGTTAGGAATCTATCTTCATCACCTACGTCACCAAATCTAACAAAAGCAAACCTTTTCCCATTACTTAGTAGCTTCCTTGCCATGTACACATCCTTTACCAAGCCATAATGCTTGAACATCTTCCAAAGTTCAGCCACATTCCATTCATCCGAAAAATTAAAAAACATGAACGATTTCAGATGTTTTCCAGCTAAACGCACGCTGTTGTCGATCCCATAGCTACCGTTATCGTAAACCCTAGTCCTATTTCGTGCCTGATCCCTATTCCTAATCGTGCCTACTGAGCGCTTTCTCCTCACCTCTCTCCACTCACCGGAATCTTGTTCTCTCTCTATATTTTCTCTCTCACACGTATTTTCTCTTTCACTCTAACTTTTTTGTCGAGCATCCAATCGGTCCAACTTACATTTTTTTTTCCTCTATCAGAAATCCAATTAAAAGAATACATACGATTTAAGTCAAACAACTCATCCTTCTTCATCTTGGACGTGTCAAAGAGAGCGGCATTCCTGAAACTCCATAAAATCCACATCGAGGCTGCCATGATCAGATAGATTCTCGACCTAGAAGTCGAAGAACCTGACCATCCTTGAAACCAAGCAAACAAATCAGCCCAATTATTAAAACTACGGAGATGAACAACTACCCAAATTCTAACTTTTCTCCAAACTTCCAAAGCTACTTCACATGAAAACAAAAGATGAGATAAAGATTCCACTCGGTACGCACAAATCGAACACCCAATATTATTGATCTCCATTCCTCGAGCTGAAATATTAATTCGGGTCGGAAACCTATCCCACATAACCCTTCATATAAATACATTTTATCTTACGAGGCAAAGCTTTTACCCAAAACGTATTCAATGAGCCCCCCGTAAGAACATAATCTTCAATATATCTTCTCGTGTTTGCAACATGGAAGTCTCCATCGTTGGAGATCGACCATTGTCAAGAGTCTGCCGAATTCGTGAGCTGAACAACACCAAGATTCACCACAAGATTATCCAGGTGAGCTGCGGTTCTAGTTCCCATTAAGTCACGAAGCCATTGCCAATTCCATGAACCCTCCACCAAACGATCCACGAGCTTGCAATCTTTGTTGCCCTCTAAGTGAAAAAGACGGGGATATTTTTGTTGAAGAATCATCCCATCTTTTCATTTATCTTTCCAAAATCGAATGCTTTTACCATCACCCACCCGTAACCGCAAGGCATAGTCGGGAAGGGCCCCCTAGCCACAATCGAATTATAGAAAGCAATAATATTGGACCACATACCAGAATGTCGAATACCAGTATACCACCATCTATCATACATACCGAGGACCCATGAATCACTTGAATAATTTTCGGATCGTCGAGAGGGAAACAGCCCGGATCACCAGCTAAGGCCCCTAAATGACCGCTCAGTGATAAAGGAGGTAGGGGTGCAGAGACAGCTTTTAAGCCTCCATAACCATTTACAAAAGAAGAGCTTAATTAAATGCCCTTAAACTTTCAACATTCAAACCATCCTTTTCGAGAGAAGACAAAATTAAGTCCCAACGTACCCAATGAATCTTCTTATTATTTTCCTTACTACCCCCCCCCCCCCAAAAACAGTTGACCGAATACTCTCAATGACCGTCTCCGGGCATTTAAAGATGGAGAGATAATAATTCCCAAGGCTACCAAGCACTGCTTTGATCAATGTTAATCTACCTCCTATCGAAAGCATATTGGCTTTCCAACCCGCTAACCGTTTCTTGAATCTATCGATCACCGGTTTCCAATTACAAATCCGATTCATATTAGCTTCAATAGGTAGACCCAAATAAGTGAAGGGTAAAGTACCACGTGAACACACGGATGTAGAAATAAAATTGTCTAGCTCGACCGCATTCACCCCAACTCCAAAAATGCTAAACTTCGAGATATTGATCTTTAAACCTGAGTAGTCAAAAAAAATCATTAAAAACGTTAAGAATGTTACCCAAGCTTTCCAAGTGCCACTCGGATATGATCACCGCGTCATCCGCTTAAAAGAGATGAGAAATGTCGACTTTCGGACATCCTACACTTGCACCATGAATCCGACCATCTGCAACATTATCACGAATCAATAAATGAAGTCCCTCCAACTCTCCTTTGAATTGAAAGATATATGGATCGGTTGCTGATGACGACGATGATGATTCCATCCAACTCATTTGTAACACCTATTAGGTATTACGTAAGCAACACTAAGAAATACTGTACATGGATTTTGATTCGTCTCCTCGTTATATCCACCAATTGATAATACAAACACATAACTAACTCACAAACACAAACAGCAGCTAGCTGCACAACCAACATTTGTCCACGTTGTATCCTATACAATTTTTGTACCATCCTCATTACTACATTTTAAAACTATATTTCCAAGTTATCGTTGAAGATTTTGTGTTTTTACAACTTTTGTGGTCGTCGTTTGTGTTATAGCCGTCTTCGTGTGATTCTTTTGCTACTCTTCGAAACTGCACCAACATAGTACTGTCTTAATTTACTTCTATACAACTTATGTCGAGATCGAAACAAATGAATATGACGGTTAATAACATTTACATTTGTCAAAATGAAATTTTTTCGGAAACATTGGTATCATAAAATTATATTATGTCAACTCAAAAGTTACTAAACAAGTAAGCTTTTAAAGGATCATGAAATCATACATAAATGTAAATGCATGTATTTGCGTACATTCCGATATGACCAATGTAGATATATTTTTGATTTATTGGACATGTCCATATTGGATTATTAATAAAAATACTCATATTTCTAACAAACTATAATGATACACTCTAAAAAAATTATTGCAAAAAACCCTCGCGACGTCTCCTTACGACCCGGCGAGCTGTTAAATTTCGATCATCAAAATTTCAACTCACGACGACCCAAAATTTAGCGGTCATGTAGGCCTTCTTTCAGGTAAAGTGACATTGCAATTTGCGAGTGATAGTGTTTAATCGGCAGTCGCAAGCTGATTTCCTGATTAGCAAAATTTTACCACCGACTACCTATTTAAACTTGATCAGTCGCATATTGCAAGGTCACTTTTAATGGAAGGAGTCATTATGACCGATAAATTTGAGGTCGTGACCTGAAATTTTAGCCAAATTTTACTAGCGACTAGTTGACTACCTAATTAAACTTGATCAATCGCAAATTGCAAGGTCACTTTTAACGGAAGGAGTCAGTCATGACCGATAAATTTTAGGTTATGACCTGAAATCTATCGGTCATGACGAAAACTATAAGTTCACAAGGTCACAATGAGACATTAATTATTTTATAAGTTCATATCGTGATAGTTTGTTTATAAAATGGACTCTTTCGTTACTAACCTATGATATTCAAAACTCACTTGATCAAAATAATAATTAAAAAATACATAGGGAAAAAGAATAAACAAACAACTCAATTGTGTCCAAAAATCTTCTTTTATGGGGATGATATTATAAAATAAAATCAAATGGTTTTGTATTTATGTTGCCCTTAGACTTGGAATTATCGTTCCCTTGTGTTTTTATTGTTAAATTTAGTTTCTGCTTCATTCCAAATAAAACTACTTGCTAAAAATCTCTACTTAGTATAAAAACTCTGATTTTGCATATCATTATTCTTTCTATTATATCAAAGCGTTGGATTGAAGACCATTAGAGGTTCTCGTATGGATCTGATTGGTGCTAAATCAGAAACCAGTCTAAGACGGCGTAACTCGTTTAGCACCGTAAGTGATGCTTCAAGTTCAGTTGGGAAACGACGTCGTAGGTGTCCATCTATGCTGTTGTTGAATGATCAAAAGACAATTGTTGGTGACGAAAACCAAATTCAGACATTAACGACGCCGATAACGGATCAGTCTAGTAACGCTACTACTCCAACTACCCCGACAACCGTAAAAAGAAGCTCAAAGTTCCGAGGAGTCAGCAGGTGCCGAAAATTTAAAAATGTATTTATGAAGATAGTGAGACCACTTGTTACGCTCCCCTAAACTAGCATTTTTGTCTGATGTGGACAAAAAAATATATTACTGGTGCGCCTAGCTAAGTGGTATATTGAGTTTGTGTAACGTCCCAGTAGGCCGCATTACCTTCTAGGTGTGGGTCCCGTGGGTTTCTCCCGACACGTGACACGGATATGATCGGGTGAGTGGTTCCACTTTTGGTGGGCCCCGTCAGTGACTCTCTAACCGATGTTTAAAAAAACACCTAGCGTGGGGCCGACCCGTGAATCCTGTTGAATGTTGTGTTTCTTATGTTCAATCCCCAAATCATAATACATCGTACATAATATATAGCCTAGCAAGACATAACCTAATGGACCAAATAGCATAAATGGGCCCTTATAGAACACGGGCCAATAATACAAATATGGGCTAATACACTAGTCTAACATCCTCCCGCAGTCGTAACGGGAGCAGAGCGAACGTTGAGACTGGATCTAAACTCATCGAACAGTGTCGTAGGTAAGCCTTTGGTGAAGATGTCTGCAAACTGATACCGAGAGGGAACATGAAGCACACGCACATGACCTTTCAGAACAAGGTCGCGAACAAAGTGTATATCTATCTCGATGTGTTTGGTTCTCTGATGTTGAACCGGATTTCCAGACATGTAAACAGCACTCACATTATCACAATAAACAACAGTAGCTGATGTAAGCGGGCAGTGGAGCTCACGAAGAAGATTATGAATCCAACAAGTCTCTGCAACGGCGTTGGCAACACCTCGATACTCTGCTTCTGCACTGGAGCGAGATGGTGTATGTTGCCTCTTGGAAGACCAAGATAAAAGATTATTACCCAAAAATACACAGTACCCGGAAGTGGATCGTCTAGTAGATGGATAGCCGGCCCAATCTGCATCAGAATATGCGACCAGAGATGTGGTGGAAGAAGCAAAGAGCTGGAGGCCAAGGTCCAAGGTGCCATGTATATAACGAATGATCCTCCGGAGGGCAGCCATGTGAGGCTCCCTAGGATCGTGCATAAAGAGACATATCTGTTGTACCGCATAAGAAATATCTGGTCGCGTAAAAGTGAGGTACTGAAGTGCGCCTGCAAGACTACGATATAGTGTGGGGTCCTTGACGGGAGGACCACTCGCAGTAAGTTTGGCAGACGTATCAATCGGGGTCCGACTAGAATTACAACCAACCATACCTGCGCGTTCAATGATCTCGGAAGCGTACTTCTGCTGTGAAAGAAACATCCCTGTAGCAGTACGATTGACAGATATACCCAAGAAATAATTCAGCGGACCAAAATCTGTCATGGAGAACTCCTGATGCAGGGAGCTGATAACCCGCTGAAGAAAAGCAGTCGATGATGCAGTCAAAATGATGTCGTCCACATATAGTAATAAATAGGCTGTGTCCACACCATGTCTATAGATGAACAGGGATGTGTCACATCTGCTGTGTTGAAAACCAACGCGCTGAGCATACTCAGCAAACCTGTGAAACCAGGCACGAGGTGCCTGCTTCAGACCGTACAAAGATTTCTGCAAAAGACAGACATAGTCCGGATGAGCATGGTCACGAAACCCTGGAGGCTGATGCATATAAACAGTCTCAGATAGATGGCCGTGGAGAAAAGCATTCTTGACATCTAGCTGATGAACGGGCCAGTGTCGAGAAGCCGCAAGACTAAGAACAGTCCTTATAGTGGCCGGTTTGACAACCGGGCTGAAGGTCTCATCACAATCAATACCTACCTGCTGACTGCGACCATTAGCAAGGCATAACCTAATGGACCAAATAGCATAAATGGGCCCTTATAGAACACGGGCCAATAATACAAATATGGGCTAATACACTAGTCTAACAAATCCTTGACTCCCTAACCGCTGTTTAAAAAAAAACCCTGGTGTGTTTAAAAAAAAAACACCTCGCGGGCACGGGTCGGGTAAAATTTTGTACCCGTTGGCGGGTCGCGGGTATTTCATACCCGTCGCGGGTAAAACCTGACCTGTGAATCCGTTATGCCCGTTTGAGCTACTTGCGGGTATACACTTTTACCCACATACATATACTTAATTATATATTATATAATTTAATTCTTAATGTATTTTTTGTGATTATTCGCGGGTAAAACCTGCGGGTAGTGGTTATCCGCGACCAAATATTAGTTAAAGTGCACATTTTGTAAACTCACGGGTCGCGGGTAATCGCGGCTTGCGGGTACGGACAGAAAAATTTTCCCCTTGGCGGGTAAGCGGGTACCCGTGGGTAAAGAAAAATTTTGGCGGGTGGGTCGCGGGTACTAAGGACCCGTGCCCGTCGCTCGCGGGTGCCACGTCTTCGGACAATTGTAAACACCTCTTGAAACAGCCTATTTGACTCGTTTGAAATGAGTCATAAGTGGTATGTGGTTGAGCTTTCAAATTCAAATCAGTCTATCTTCAGGTGGAATGGTTTTGACCCGTGTTAACCCGACCCAAATTCCCACCCTTAGTAATTGTCAACAATGATACTTTTAAACTTTTTCATAGCATATTATAGAAGATGCCTTTTCTTCTTAGTGATTGTATGTAACAGGGTTGTTTTTGGATTTACAGACACCGATGGACAGGAAGATACGAGGCGCACTTGTGGGACAAAGGGTCGTGGAACGCAACACAAAAGAAGAAGGGGAAACAAGGTTATAAAAACTTACCAAAAGCATATATATATATAGTACTTATATTATCTACAATCTACTGTGATTGCTAATTTGATATTTCTATTTCCTGTATGCTGTGTTCGATGCAACTATTGGATGAAGCAGTTTATCTAGGTAACATACAGATCAACACTAAATACAATTTAACATACAGTTTTATCTATCGTATTCAACTGCGAATGAATGAAGAATGACCATACTGGATTTTGCTATTAGGAGCATACGACGTAGAAGAATCAGCAGCAAGAGCGTATGATCTAGCTGCAATAAAGTATTGGGGAACAGCTACCTTCACAAATTTCCCTGTACCACTATTAACTCATGCTTTGTATTCACATTTCATTTTACATTTTTGAAAATAATAATCAGAAGCTTGAAACTGAAACGTTGATTTGAACTGAACGAGTGTGACGTGGTGTATTTTATGTGCTTCAGGTGAGTGACTATGAGAAAGAATTAGAGATCATGGAGAACACAACCAAGGAGGAGTATTTGGCCACCTTAAGAAGGTACTTAGAATCAAATAGAAACATGCCTATTGTTTACCAGTGTTTGTTATGTATGCATCAACAGCATCATATATGTTATTTGCATATGAGTGTATTAAATACAACCTTAAGATAGTCTAGTGGTTTGAGTCATGATATCCTTACAAACGATCTTAACTCACCAACCAGGGGCGAAACTCATAAGAGGTAGGGGGTGGCACCTGCCCCAGTGAATTTGAAATTTTTAGTGCAAAAATTTTGAATTTTTTTATTTTGCCTCCAATGAATTTTTTATTTGCCAAAAGTCTCTAAATTATGCCCCAAAGCTTCTATATTTTGTCCAAAAACCTCTATATTTTGCCTAATTTTGTCCAAAAACCTTCATATTTTGCTAAAAAAAAAAATTCATATTTTGTCTAAAAAAACTCCATATTTTGCCCAAAAACTTCTATATTTTGTCAAAAAAAGTTGCTACGATTTTAAAAAAAAAATATTTCACCCCCGGTAAAAAAAAATCCTGGTTCCGCCACTGTCACCAACAACATATTTTATTTTGGGTAGGTGGTCAGGGAAAGGGTCGGAAATAGTCTAAGTTAGACATCGTACATCTGAGTAAAAAATTAGCTGCTCGCCTGCTCCCCAAGGCAACCTGAACATGAGAAAACTTATCCGTTTATCTGTTTGTATTAAATACAATACATTATTGATTTCCATTGAATCGCAGGAGAAGTAGTGGTTTCTCAAGAGGTGTATCAAAATACAGAGGGGTTGCAAGGTAACTTTTGAAATTATATTAGCATTTTTTGATTATTTCAATTATAAATTTGATCACAGATATAATTTCATCTAAAGAACAGGCATCATCACAATGGTAGATGGGAAGCAAGAATAGGAAGGGTGTTTGGTAACAAGTATCTCTACCTTGGCACTTATAGTAAGTTTCCATATGTACTTGAGAGATAAATATAAACATCATATCATATCATACCATATACCATATAATTAAAAAACAAAAACAAATATGATAATGGTTCAATAACATGACTATGTTTAGGTACTCAAGAGGAGGCTGCTCATGCTTATGACATTGCAGCAATAGAATACAGAGGAATTAATGCTGTAACAAATTTTGACCTAAGCACATACATAAGATGGCTAAGAACAGGTTCCAATACCTCTGGGCCCGGCGGGCCCTCTCAGAGTCAAGAGCAACTGCCACCACTAGCAGCCACTAGCCCGCGCGTTAATCCACTCATCGAGGAACCTCAATTTCATTTCGGTTCAAGCTCATTACCATTAGCGATCACTTCATACAACAACGATCTGCTTGACACAAAGTTGCTGCTCGCTGATTGCGAATCCAATCATGACTCATCACCATCTCCGTCCGCTTTAAGCCTCCTCCTTAGATCATCCATGTTTAAGGAACTTGTTGAGAAGAATTTGACTGAAGGAATCGAAGAAGAACTTGACACTAAGGAGATGATGAAAACCGAAGGTAATGAATTTCGAGGCGTGTTTTTTAATGGAATGGATCCTTCGAAAGTGGGAATGGAATTGGACGATGAAGAAGACGAGAAGGATGAATTGTCATTATATAGGAATTCAAACCAGTCTATATGGAATGGTTCCTTGAACATCAACAAGCCTTCAAGAAACTAACTGTTGCTCAAAAACAAGATGCATTTGCATCTTGTTTTTATCATTACATAGACATAGTTTACTTTTGGTACAGAATAATGTGTTTTCGCACGGGCTAAATGTACACGAAATGAATAAAACTTCCTTGAACCAACTTGGTTCAATGAGAAATGATCAAATGACCAAGTTTTCTTCAAGATTATAAGGTGCATTTGCTTCAGCGTTTCCGGAAAATACTGGGACTAAACATGTATATACTCCCCGTACTCTTAATGTATCTTATGCAAAAAAAAAAAAAAAAAAAAAAAAAAAAAAAATGGCGAAAATAACTAGAACTCATATAGAAACGAGGTCGTTTTCCAAAGTAAAACGCCCTCAACAAGAATACAAAAGAAACGGGGAAAACGGAAGCTCGCGTCTAGAAAGCAAACAAAAAGACTATCTATAAACGAGCCTCCTCTAACTACCCGGAAAAATCTTACAACAAACTAAACACTGATCCAACATCCAAACTAAGCAATCTAAATAGAAATCAACAACTAGAAAAAGGAAAACAAAGGAGCACGAGACGAAGAACTCAACCTCTAGGTCCCGCTCTCTTCAACTTACCATTAACTATTTCTTTCAAAGTGTTTTTCCCGGATCGATTCTCTATCTTGTAAGATAACACATTGGCGGTTCCATCACCCGGTGCACTCTCCCTGGCCAAATGTGTCATCATATCATCAAAAGCCGCAAAAGTCTTCACGGACGTATTTCCTATCCCGTTTGCCGATGAATCGCCGTCTTTTCCCTCATGAGCACCCATAAACAAGTTTTGAATCGCGTCCCCGCAATCCAAGTCATCTATATGATCTCTAAGCTTAAAAGTGCCGGAAGTGGAAGCCTCATACACCTTCTTTCTTGACCTCGGATTAGCTTCTCTAAGTATAATCCTTGAAACATCTTTATTCAAAACGTACAACGCTTTACAAAAACCATCACACGAAGGTACCTCGCAATCGCAATAACATCTTCCACTATGACCAACCAAAATCGGTACCGGGCTAACTTCATTCGCTTCTAAGTTACGTTTAGCCAACAACTCTTCTTTCTTTTGCTTTTTCGCCTTCTTCAATCGGGCCAATCTAACCGCAAACGTTGTGTCATCATCATTTGACTCCGAAACACCTTTAGACACAGACATATTGTCAACGTCATTATCACCCAATCCATTATTCTTAACAATGTGAGTATCTGTCATTTTAACAGGAACATCTTCAAACGTAGCCCTATTACCAACCATAGATCCCGAACCTTGCTTACCAACACCCATCGTCGAGTCAACTTCTTTAAACGAACCAGGCCTATAATCTGAAGCATCACCCGACACCCTATCCCCAAAATCAAACTCGTTAGTAAGCCCATCACAAGCCGGCCCAAGATCAGGCACATGATCAAAATTAGTAGTGGCTAGAACATTTGTAACATTAACAGCCTCAACGTCAACAACATCCTTAAACTTATCTGTCACCAAATTTAACTGAGATGAGTAATACGGATGTGTCGTTGCCAAATCTAAAGCTGCTCCATGAGTACGATCTACATAATCGTCAAACACCTCACTATTCGAAACCACGAATCGATTGATAGCTTCTAATAACTTGCAGTCAAACAAGTTAAAATGTTCCCTGTTTAGACAAGAAAGATCTGATAATTCCGAAACACATACGTTGAAAGTACAACCGTCTTTGTCCTTGATATCAACATTGACCGATCCATGGATGTGTTTAGCGCATTTCGATTTGATAAAGGCGTATTATGATCCCACATTACCTAAAGAGGGGGACGAGCTAGCCACGAAAATCACTTCACTGAAGAGTTCCGCAACTCCGACCAAACTATCATTAGAAACACACTTAACCGGGATGCCCGACAGTTAGATCCAAGCAAATCTGAAAAATGAGTCTTCAAAATCTGAAAAAGGACGGATCACAACAAAGTCCTCAGATTTAGATGCAATTATGTTCGTGAAACTGTCATGGTCACCGCAAATCAACAAACATCCGAACGGGCCAAACTTGATAATATGCGCGACTTGAGCTTTGCACGAAATTAAAAAGCTTGAAAATTTTGTCTCCCCTAACGAGATCGAATCAATTAACAAGACAGAAAGATTGAGTCGTTGTGTAACCGCATCATTAGGTGTAATCTTACACCTCAGATTAGGACTCATCTTAAAATTAGCACTAGAAGAAACACCAACAAATTGATGTTTCGGTTTCCCCACAAAAATCGGTTTACCAAAAATCGAAGACCCAATTAACTCCGTTATAGCCTTTGTAGCAGCTGCTTCTTCTTCGAAGGAAACGAAAGAATACCTTCGACCTGTCCAAAATATAATCTCCGAAAGGGTACCTAGTTTACCAAAAACAGACTCCAACATGTGTCGAGTAACCTTTCAATACGCCCAATAAAAACAGGATGAACGGGCTGAACAGAGGGATAATTTCTAGTAACAGAACCTGGAACATTAGCACCCATCGAGTTCTTAACATTAGCATCCATCGAGTGCTCACTGTGTTTGGAATTCGATCTCCCGAGAATAGAAACAGAAGCAACAGTGGGTGTTGTATACAAGTGATCAGGAAGAAAGTCGCCAAAGGTAATCGAAGGGGTTTTATCATGAAGACTAGGTGAACCCGAAAGACGGTGCACAAGCTGATTTTGATTTTGAAAACAGATTAGGGGAAAAAATGGGAGTTCTAGACATATTTTTAGGTTAGGATTTTGGTGGGAGGAAAATTGAAATTGAAGTCGAAATAGTTGATGAGTAAGCTTGGGAACGAAATTCTAGCTTGAAATCAAACGAAATTGATGCAAGTAGGTGATGGATTGAATGGAAAAAGAATTGAAAAAGACGAGGGATGGATGGCTTACGGTGGTGAAGGGCTGAGGAATTCAAAAAAGAAAGATGGCACACTTCCCAAGTATCTTATGCAAATCTCTTGTTAGAGGAAAAGATAATAACACATAGGTCTATAGATTTGAAACAATAAAATTGGTAACGTGAGAGGTTAAGTCTCTAGGATAATTCTAACAGCTGTCAACAACAACAAAAAAAAAAAAAAAAAAAAAAAAAAAAAAAAAAACCTCCTATCCCAACTAAATATACTACTCCCTATCTCCCAATAATTTTTATTTGAATTTAAAATTTGTGGTAAATTTATTTTTGCCGTTATTTTTAAAGTAAATTTGACTCAATAATAAAAAAAAAATGATTGATAGTGCTTAATAATTAATAATTATTTTAATACGTATAAAAATGATAATATATAACTATTTTTTAATGTATTAAAATAAATAAATATCGTATAATACTTTTTAGATATTTATATTTATTTTTATTACTCTGTATTATTTATAAAATATTATAACTCGCTTTGTATAACTGTTCAAATTTTCTTTATCAACTAGACTTTGTTTTATATACGGAGTAATATTTAGTGACATTTATATCAATCAAAACACGCTTAACTTAGTTCTTTTATATAAATTTTATCAAATATTATATAAAATAAACAAAAATAAAATATAAAAGTTTTTTTTTCCAACCATTACTTTAAATAGTTTATTTTTTATAATGTTTTATGAAAATTATACTAATAAAATGGTTAAGATCTAACCTATTTTTATAAATTTATATAAAGTTTTATATAAACTAAATAAATAAATATTTAAAATAAAAGTTGTGAAAAGAAATATTTTAAAAGAATCTATCTATTCTATTCTAATATTTGTCTAAAACAATGATGTCATTAAATAGTGTTAAGTAAGCTTGAAAAAAAATCACAAAAGAAAATCAAAAAAAAACTAGGCCACTTGCTGATGTCATTAATAATGTTTTATTGTAAATTAAATTATTTAATTAATAACACTACAATTAAAAAAAGGGCTGTACATGTTTTATGTTTTAAGAGGAAAAAAAAATAAAACTACAATTAAAAAAATCTTTTCTTGAAAGACAAATAAATTAAAAGATACGGAGGAGCAGAGATACAGAGCATGCTTCTCTTGAAAACTGCACACCCGTGCATTCACGGTCTTTTCTAGGTTTCAATTTCAAAATTAAATAGAAACCATCCTCATCCACCTCTTCATCCTTCATCAATCACCATCACCACCACCGTTGCCACTCCTATTACCACCATCGTCGTTGCCGCTGCTGCTACCACCCCGTCGTCGCTACCACTGCCGTTTCCGCTTCTGTAATATTTTCTTCATCTGATACTCATTTTTTTCCATTCAAAAATCCTTTCAGCAGCTTTTTTTTATCTCTCTCGCTAGACACGTTAAACGATTTGAAGGTCACGGATTTTCAATTTTGTAAGTATGAGGTTTGTGTTTGTAGTTTATGATTTGTTTTCACAATTAATTTCCATGTATTTGTATTTTTGCAGCATGGAATCCGAATCAATAAGCGCCAAACGAAACGGTGGTTTAAAAGAGTATTCTAACGCAGTAATATCCTGGGGTTTTGATTAACTGATTTTTGTAAGTGAAATTAATTGTATTAAATTTGTGACCTTTTTGGTTGTACTATCAGTCACATTCTTCAATTAAAGTGTATGAATAGTGTTAGATCAATTGCAGGTGCTTAAAGAATGAAGAGAAATAGCCATCGTGAAAATGCATACAACATGTTTGATAAAATGTCTGAGAGAAATGCATTCATATTATCGTTGGCTTGGTCAGTGGTTGCCATCAATGAGGTAATGATTTTCTTTCTAGCGCAAATAATAATTTAGAATGGCAACATGAAAATTAAAAAATTCTTCATAAAGGGATTGTCACTTTTATCATTCTTAGAAAAGAACTATGATTTGAAATAAACTTGCCATCTCATCTAATTGAAACTCTAAGTATTGATTATTTTGCTCTTGAGTTTTTGGTAAGATCTAAGTATTGTGTTTATATAGATGAGATATAGATGAATATGTATATGAAATAGTGAAATGTATATGTATATTACAGTTCTGTTTGGAAACAATTATCTTTATAGTCGTTTTTGTTACTCGACCCTTCTATGTTTGACCTAAAAGTTGCTTTTGGCAACTGAAGACAATTTGCCCTTTGGTGTTTCAAGTACTTCTTATTGGAATTGGGGTTAATAATGTTAATTTGAGTTGTTATTATTTTTTTTTCGGCGAAAATATTAATATATATATATATATATATATATAAAGATCGTAAAGATCCGATGATACACACGAACGACTAAAAATTGAAATTGTAAGGTCTCGCTCTGATCGTCCAACAAACGTTGGACAAAAACATTGAAACAGAGAGAGCACATTGAAATTGTAAATGACAGTACAATCGTATAATCACCAAACCTAAATCTAAACACTACATAAAACCTGGCTCGTATCTAACGCCGCAATTACCACAACTCAAAAGCCGCACACTAAAATGAACGCCGGGCACTCCAGCAGCACCAAACCCGAGGCCTGCAAATCAAAGTAACCACTTGTACCCGAAAAACCTCTAAGAACTCCTAAACCAGAGAACCACAAGCCCGTCGAATAAGATCAAACCCCCGTTCGAGCGGAAAAAAGGACCCCGAGAGAACCACTCCAATAAACATCAATTTTCCAAGGTCAACTAAGTCAACACCCATCGGCAACGACACCGAGTCCAACCGAACAGACTCGGCTACTGGAAAAGTATGAACACAACAATGTAGAAGCAACCAAACCGTGGAAATCGCGAAGTAAAACCAATAGAATCCAAGCCATCATCACCGATTTTTCGAAAGATTTACAAATCCGTGGACCCCAGAAGCCAGCTCCAGCCGGCGACCGCCAAAAACAGTCACCAGCAAAAACCAGCTCGCGGAATCTGGCGCTCGCAGGCCGCCGATAGCCTCCTAAGGCCGCCAACAGCCAGAAAATAACCTGAATTATCTTCAGCCGCCGGTAACCTCAAGATGCCGTCAGGCAGCTAACAATCACCAACCTACCACTATACGCCGCCAATAGCAACCGCCGAGGACCGGCTGTGGTTGTTAGAGACACCAAGGCCGCCGACAACCACAACCACCTCTTTAACCGCCGTTAGCAGCGGAAGGCAGCAAGACAGCCTTCGGAAACCGCCGGTTTCCACCGAAAACCACCGGAATCCACCGGATTTCAACAAAAAACACACCATCGTCGCCCAATCAACCACAATCTACCAAAACCCCAAAACGAAAACAGAAACTTACCAAAAGTGAAAGGTAGAATTCCACCGGAATTCGTCGCCTACCCACACCATCAGAGAGCATCCGGCAACGGCGAGAGGAAGAAGCGAGAGATGGAAGCTAACCGAACCCACAAACCCAGACGTCGGAATCCTAATACCAACAACCCCAAACCCATAACGAACTCCAGATCCCGAGAATAAACATCGCAGAATCGTCGCCTGGAAAACGAATAACGAACGGGGAAGCCGAAACTGAGAAGCCCGTCATCGGAGAAGGAAGAAACGACGGCAAAACGACCTTATTACACAAAAAACATTAAAACCGAACCACCGGCGAGATGCCGGTGGCCGGAGAAGGCTGAGAATCAGATGACTACAAAGCGGCAGAGGAAGATCCGATTGTGAGTGAAATTGGAATGAAGAGGAAGAGATCGGTTAGGGTAAGGTTAAGTTTTTAGTGAGAGAAAAAAATATAGAGAGAAGGAGGAGCGTCTGAATATACCCTAGCTACTTGATTCAAAATAAAGAATAAAGTTCCAAACATAGTTGTTATTATTTACTGGGATTGTTGTAGAGTTTTGGATATCAAAAATAGTAATTGAAATAACTTTACTTTTGGATATTTATTTAGTTTTATCTTCTTTTTGTTGTTGACCTTTTGTTATCAATTATTTAAGCCTAAACGTTGAAGCTTATTTCAGAAATCTTATATTTTCAAGAGAGACTTCAGGGGCTGCAGGTTATAAAAGATGATCACAATGTGCATCAAATTGGTAAGATACTAAGACATCTGCTACGATTTTCTTTAACCTTTTAATGTACAAAATTTCATACTGGTAATCGAATATATATAGAAAAATGGAACTAAATTGGTAATCGAACTAAATTTCATAGTAAATGCTACAATAACAATGGAAAAATGGCTTTTGATATGGAAAAATACCTTTGACCTTGAAATCTACTTAATGTATGCTTTTAATATAGTATAGTTGCATTCTTCTTATTCGGCCTCCCTTTTGTTT
Organism: Rutidosis leptorrhynchoides; assembly: GCF_046630445.1. Taxonomy (NCBI): domain Eukaryota; kingdom Viridiplantae; phylum Streptophyta; class Magnoliopsida; order Asterales; family Asteraceae; genus Rutidosis; species Rutidosis leptorrhynchoides. The sequence goes on from NC_092338.1 coordinate 379,579,836, forward strand.
CATTTAGATTCTTATTTTTAATTTACAAAGCAGGGTTTGTGATGGCATCATGAAACATAGATGAAGAGGCATATGTATGCTCCTAGGGAAAAAAAATCTAGGTTAGTACTCATTATGGGCATTTTGCTATCACTAAACTATTTAATTTAACTATTATATATCTTGAGTAAGCTTCCTGAAACTATGTTATCTTTTATGTTTTTTTTTTTTTTTTTTTTTTTTTTTTGTAATAACTTTCATTAGTATTGATGTGCAGAACGTGGTATATGAATTATTGTATGAAATAGTATGGAGAAATACCAATTAAAGATTGCTACACACTAACGGGTAGTGTACCCGATCGTGTAGTAGTATAGTAAATGGTAAAATCCGTGTATCGTTCCAAAGACAATATCTAAGTCAAATTAGGATTATACACTAAATTGTGATTAACTAATAAAATTACAATTACAAGATATTTTGGTTTGCCCTTTTATGATGGGCGAATCAAATGATGAATAAGATTAAAAGACAATATTTTTGGTATTTTAAGTTTATGAAAGTAAAAAAGATAGTTTTGATATCAAATTAAGGAAATATGCTCATCTAGACTTTTTACCCTTAATGTTGAATGTCATTTAGGATTAAGATCGGATTGATTGGTTATGTACGAGAACTAATTAATTGGTTCACCAAGAGTAGTCTTGCGCAAACACTCAAACGGGATTACACGACGCAAGTGATGTTCTTGTCATCTAAGACCTCCTGTTTGTAATCAACTAATTCAACTAGTTTGAAGACTTGAAGATTGATCAAGTCAATGGTGTGTTGTACATGATCCACTCATATATCAACTAATGGTTTAACTTAGTTCATTCCCTTGGTCTGGTTAAATGCTCAATTCACCCAACCCAAGTAATTAACTAAGTGATATAATAAGATCCCTATAAACGTCACTAGATAAGGCAAATCACTAACACATGTTAATTAATTGAGCTAGGTAGTTGAAAGTGTGTGTAACATATTCTAAGGAATTGGCCATTCTCCTAAACGATTACACATACTAATTAAGCTATTCCAAAGTATCTACAAGAGTCGTTCTTACATCCTTATGTAAATTAACCATTTGAACTCAACTTATCCCTTTTGGTAAAAGACGGATAAACACATGTCACTAGGTGTAAATCAAAACATTAATTTAACAAGATGATGTTTCTTAATCAAATGAACATATCAACTAGTTGAATCAAAAGGATCAAACTTAACAAGAATGGTTCTTGTATTCAAACATCAAACTATCGTGCATAATAACAATCAATCAATAGTAAACATTCAACATTTCGGTTATTTATCTAGATGAACATAAAATGGACTAGCCAACAATCATGCTTGAAAACTTAAACAAAACATATAACAAAGATAGAATTCATTGTAAATACAAGATTGACCTTTTAGGAGTAATCTTGGATGAAGCTCTTGAATGATCCTTGATTCTTCAATGATTTGAGTGCATAGATGCACTTTGATAAGCCCAAGAATTACTTTGATTCGTATGTTTTTGTCTCTGAACAGAAAGGAAACTGGTGCCCTTTGAAATAAAGCTGGACATGGAATTAAATAGGCTGACAGTGGTTGAAAAGCACTGTGCGCGGCGCTCACAGTAAGGGTGCGCGGAGCGCACTCTTACCTACTTCACTTTGACTTTATAGCTAATGATCGCACCCTCATTTTGACTTGTGCGAGGCAGGGGTGTGCGGCGCGCTCAATTGTGAACGGCGCGCACAGGTGAATTTTGCACGGGGCGCAGGCTGGTTTTCATTTTACAAGATTTTTGATCAAATTTCACTTGCGCGGAGGGGTGCGCGGTTACTGTGCGCGGCGCGCACAGCCTGTTTTTGGATTTTTGAACTGTTTCATCTTCATTCTAGCATGTTTCTTCAAGTTTATCATGATTATGGACTGAATTACAATGATAATGAAATTTGAACGTAAAATCTAAGTTTACATACGAAATGAACATCAAATGAACTTGATATTACGACTAAAGATATGACTAATTTGAGTAATATCAAATCCCCCATACTTAACTCTTGTTTGTCCTCAAGCAAGTCTTGTTCTAATCATTCGCATACAAAACACAAATATACATGAATCACACACATTATTTGAAGTATACATTACACTAAATCACACGAAGCACACAAAACACACATATTATTTTGGAACACAAACTCACACTATATGAAACACAAATGGAATACACACTCACACTTTTATGAACACATGTTTACACAATTGGAATACACACTCGTTGAGGTACACACACAATTTATGAAACACACGCACACATTTGGATTGTTTGGGAGAGACGAACTTCGGTGAAAGTTCTTTAAAAATTTGGATCCTTAGGAAAAATTGGATCTTTGAGAAAACATTTTAAGATTTTGAAAATGTCATTGCTAGTTTTTAAACTAGACACGTTTTCCGGTTATAACCTCAAATTCCGGTTGAGGGTAACTGAAAACTGAAGTCTCAGTCGGCGATTAGCAAGCTATTCGCCCCCATGATTGTAGTATCATGGAACTCTTAACCGGGCGCCCCCTGACGCGATATAAATATCGGTCTTTCATGACAATTTGTACAATTTAGATCAGGGTTAAAACTGCAAAGACTGAGCTATCGCGTGGGACAGCTCCTGCTCCAGCTTATATACCGTAATCGATTTTACACTGGACAGCTCCTTGGATTTACCCTACCAACTTTATTTTCGGGTTTGGAAGTTCAAGACTTTCCCTTCTCACTTTACCTTTATATCGTGATATGATATTGGTATGAATGATATAGTTTAGGAAGTTTGCTATATCAAATAAGGCAAAATTCGGAAGACTTTACTTCCTTCAAGGATGGACTAGATGCATCCTTTCCATTTAGTGACTTTTATTTCTTTTATTTTCAAGCCAAAAGTACTTTAATCGTTTTAACTTTGCAAAATTTTGTGATAATAATTCGAAAAGATTAGTAAAATCCCCCACACTTGGCTTTTTCGCTAATACTTTTAGTTCAAAATTTTTTAAAAATTTCATAAATGCGACAATAAGCCAAGTTGCATTGCATATCCATTGCATATCCGAGAGAATTACCCCTCCCCCACACTTAAGATTAAGTAAGGACCTCATTACTTAAAATCAGAAATAATTTAAAAATTCACGAGGGCATTAGTGTGAAAAGAGTTCGAAAAACCTTGGCATCCGGAGATCGTGAAATGTAGGTGAGCGATGGCGCTGAACTTAATGCCAGCATAAGAACATCGTTCATTCCTTGATCTCTATCACAAATTCCAAATTGATTGTACTTCGCTGAACTTAATGCCAGCATCACTAAACCTTAATAATAAGAAACAAACAAACACACAAAATGAAATAGATAAAAGTGGTGTATTCAACACAACCACCACAAACGTTAATTCTACAACATAAATATTCTAACTATTACAAACCATTGCATATACCACGTTCTGCACATCAAGTTTCTCAACTCATCCAACTCATTAAGTTGGTTTAAACGAAGGTTTCCCGCTTCTTCATGATCGAGATTACATGTCTTAAGAGCCCAATGTGATTTGTGCTCTATCTCCAAAGGGAGATGACATGCCTTCCCATAGACTAGGCGGTAAGGTGTGGTTCCAATAGGTTTGTGTTTCTTTTTAATTTTACGCGGAGTGCACAAGGCATGAGCTTAGAAAGCCTTCTGATCAAAATTTTCTCGTGTTTACGGAATGCAGAGGTGTGCACGGGGCGCACACATAAGGGTGCGCGGCGCGCGCCGTGTTTTCTTCATTTTTTTTTCGATTTTTGATCAGTAGTTTTGTTTGGTAACGTTAAGGTAATCGCAGAAGTAGTTTCAAGAACATTAAAATCACACAGAATCACTAAAAATCACGCAATCCTAATTCTAACATTTGTGAAGGTTTAAAAACGAGTCTCTTCACCCGACTCTTCCCCCAAACTTAGGCAGCTTTGGGGTCGAAAATGAGTTTTACCTCATCTTCAATGTTCATAGGTCCATCAACATATAGTTTGACCCTGTGTCCATTTACCTTAAACGTATCACCCTTCGCATTCCTTAATTCCACCGTTCCATATGGAAAAACCTTGTTAACAACAAATGGTCCCATCCATCGGGACTTGAGTTTTCCAGGGAAAAGTTTAAATCGTGAGTTGAATAACAAAACACGATCACCCTCTTTAAAATCTTTTGAATTCTTAAGACGGTTATCGTGCCAAACTTTGGTCTTTTCCTTGTATATGAGTGAGTTTTCATAGGCGTTATGTCTCAACTCATCAAACTCATTAAGTTGGTTTAAACGAAGGTTTCTCGCTTCTTCATGATCGAGATTACATGTCTTAAGAGCCCAAAGTGATTTGTGCTCTATCTCCAAAGGGAGATGACATGACTTCCCATAGACTAGGCGGTAAGGTGTGGTTCCAATAGGTGTTTTGTAGGCCGTGCGAAAAGCCCACAATGCATCGTTTAGCTTAACAGACCACTCTTTTGGATTTGCACCAACGGTCTTTTCAAGTATGTGTTTTAAAGATCGATTGGTATTCTCCACCTGCCCACTTGTTTGGGGATGATAAGATGTTGAAATTTTATGGATCACTCCATATCTTTTCAACACCTTTTCTAATTGCTTATTGCAAAAGTGGGTGCCTCGGTCACTGATAAGGGCTTTTGGTGTGCCAAACCTTGAGAAAAGTTCCATCAAAAAGGTTATTACAACTCGGCCTTCATTTGTTGGGAGAGGTTTTGCCTCCGCCCATTTTGAAACATAGTCTATGGCAACAAGTATGTAGAGATAAGAATGAGACTTTGGAAAGGGCCCCATAAAGTCAATTCCCCAAACATCGAACACCACGCATACTTGGATGCTTTGTTGAGGCATTTCATCCTGTTTAGTGATTTGACCGGCCCGTTAGCACGCGTCACAAGCTTTACAAACGGCGTGGGCATCTTTAAATATTGTTGGCCAATAGAATCCGGCTTCGTAAACTTTCCTCCCCGTAATTTGGGGACCCAAGTGCCCACCCATTGAACCAAGGTGACAATCAAGAAGAATTTGAGTGCATTCCTTCCCCGAAATGCACCTGCGAATAACTCCATCCACACATTGCCTAAATAGATAAGGGTCTTCCTAAAAATAGTATTTTAGGTCACTAAAGAATTTCTTCCTTTTCTGATGTGACCAACCGGTTTCTAGGTACCCTCCAACAATGTAATTGGCGAAATCAACATACCACGGGTCTTCCACCTTCTCTATTCGCATGAGGTATTCATCGGGAAAATCATCTTTAATACTCGATTCATGGAGTACTTCAATATTGAGATTTTCAAGTCTAGAAAGATGGTCAGCCGCGAGATTTTCGGCACCTTTCTTGTCCTTAATCTCGATATCAAATTCTTGCAAGAACAAGACCCATCTTAGCAATCGAGGTTTGGCATCCGGCTTAGAGAAAAGGTATTTCAATGCTGAATGATCGGTGAAGACAATTGTCTTCGATAGGACAAGATATGATCGGAATTTATCAAAAGAAAAGATAATAGCAAGGAGCTCTTTTTCTATTGTTGTGTAGTTTAATTGGGCTCCTTGTAAAGTCTTGCTTGCATAATAAATGGGTTGAAAACTTTTCTCAACCCGTTGGCCCAAAACTAAACCAACTGCAAAATCCGATGCATCGCACATTAGCTTGAATGGTAATGACCAATTTGGAGCTATGATTATTGGTGCGTTAACAAGTTTTTTGTTTTAAAATATTGAATGCCTTAGTGCATTCACTTGTGAAGACAAAGGGTGCATCTTTTTCGAGAAGTTTATTTAATGGCGTTGCAATTTTTGAAAAATCTTTAATAAATCGCCGGTAAAACCTGGCATGCCCAAGAAAACTTCTCACACCCTTCACATTTGAAGGAGGTGGAAGGTTGGCAATGACGTCAACCTTTGCTGGATCCACCTGAATACCAACACTTGAGATTTTGTGCCCCAAGACAATGCCTTCTTTAACCATAAAGTGGCATTTCTCCCAATTTAGCACTAAGTTTGATTTCTCACACCTAATTAGCATTTTCTCCAAATTTAGAAGGCATGAATCGAAAGTATCACCGAAGACTGAAAAGTCATCCATGAACACTTCCATGCATTCTTCAATCATATCATGGAAAATGGCCATCATGCACCTTTGGAATGTTGCAGGAGCATTACATAGACCAAAGGGCATTCAGCGGTATGAAAAGGTGCCATAGGGACACATGAAGGTAGACACGTGAAGGTAGTCTTTTCTTGATCTTCGGGGGAGATGGGAATTTGAAAGTACCCTGAAAAACCATCTAGGAAACAATAAAAGCTATTTCCCGCTAGTCTCTCTAACATTTGATCAATGAATGGTAGCGGAAAATGGTCTTTTCTAGTGGCATCGTTTAACTTACAATAGTCAATACAAACTCGCCACCCCATAACAGTTCGTGTAGTGATAAGCTCGTCTTTATCATTGGTGGTAACATTTATACCACCCTTTTTAGGAACACAATGGACCGGGCTTATCCATGGACTGTCTGAGATTGGGTAGATTAGACCTGCATCTAGCAATTTAATGATCTCCTTCTTGAAAACATCTTGCATATGAGGATTTAGCCTCCTTTGAGGTTGCACCACTGGTTTGGAATTTTCTTCCATTAAGATCTTGTGAGTGCAATAAGAAGGACTAATTTCTTTTATATCATGATTTTTCCATGCAATGGACGGTTTGTGGGCCTGTAACAAGGAAACAAGACGTTCTTTTTCATGTTTAGAAAGAAGTGAGGAAATAATTACCGGAAGCTTCGAATCCTCCTGAAGAAAAGCGTACTCAAGATGATCAGGGAGCGGCTTAAGCTCCAAAATTGGAGGTTCCTCAATTGAGGGCTTACTCCGGTACTCGCTATCCTTATTCAGTTGTTCTAACTCCTCCTCAGTTGGTTCATACCCATTTGCCATCAATGTAGCCATCACATCCATTTCTTCTTCAGGAAATTCTTCATCTCCACTCGCTAAATCGTATGTACCTTTTTCATCCGATTCGGGAAATTCCTGAAAGAACTCATAATGCGAATCTATGCTTTGCATAAAATAACAAGTATCATCTGAAGATTCAGGATATTTTAACGACTTGTCAATTGCAAAAGTCGCACTAGCTTCACCAATTCTAAGGGTCAACTGAAATGGACCCGTTCATATACATTATAAACGATTCACAATAGTTGATTACATCGCGAGGTATTTGACCTCTATATGATACATTTTACAAACATTGCATTCGTTTTTAAAAGACAAACTTTCTTTACAACAAAAGTTGACGGCATGCACACCATTTCATAATACATCCAACTATAATTGGCTTAATAATAATCTTGATGAACTCAATGACTCGAATGCAACGTCTTTCAAAATATGCCATGAATGACTCCAAGTAATATCCTTAAAATGAGCTAATGCACAGCGGAAGATTTCTTTAATACCTGAGAATAAACATGCTTTAAAGTGTCAACCAAAAGGTTGGTGAGTTCATAGGTTTATCATAACAATCATTTCAATATATTAATAGACCACAAGATTTCCGTTTATAAATATATGTACACTCGCAAGTGTATAAAAGTATTCTATAAGTTGTAGGCACCCGGTAACAAGCCTTAACGTTCATGTTTTACCCTCTAAAGTACACCAGATCAGGTGTGTTTAAAATAACCTCGAAGTACTAAAGCATCCCATAGTCAGGATGGGGTTTGTCAGGCCCAATAGATCTATCTTTAGGATTCGCGCCTACCGTACATAGACAAGTAGTTTAATGTTACCAAGCTAAGGGTATATTTCTGGTTTAAACCCACGTAGAATTAGTTTTAGTACTTGTGCCTATTTCGTAAAGCATTTATAAAAACAGCGCATGTATTCTCAGTCCCAAAAATATATATAAAAGGGAGCAAATGAAACTCACAATACTGTATTTCGTAGTAAAAATACATATAACGTCATTTAATAAGTGCAAGGTTGGCCTCGGATTCACGAACGTATCAATATTGAGATTCAATATTGCAGGAAAGTACGTAGACGCAACGGAGATGATAAACACTAGATTGACCTCACGAGCATACCCATGACCATACCCATCACCTCCATAGCTATAACCCATAATTTCTTTAGCTTCGACTCATTCAAAAAAACTATTTTGAAATCACTCGGACAGCACTCCGTCGTAATATTTTATGTATACTAATAATATCTTGAAATAATACAGAGCAAATATATATATTTATATATATAAATCGAGTGAGAGAGTTTAGAGAAATATATTTTCAAGTTTCTATGAAATAATGAAACCTACTTAATTCTATTTATAATAGATTTTTGAATTATTAAAGTATGAATTATTAAAGTGAATTATTAAAGTATGAATTATTAAAGTGAATTATTAAATTATGAATTATTAAAGTGAATTATTAAAGTATGAATTATTAAAGTGAATTATTAAAGTATGAATTATTAAAGTGAATTATTAAAGTATGAATTATTAAAGTGAATTATTAAAGTATGAATTATTAAAGTGAATTATTAAAGTTAAAGTAAAGTAAAAGTAAAGTAAAGGTAAAGTTAAAGTATAGTAAACGTATAAAAACTATGTATGTATAATACGCGTATAAATATATATAATATTAATTTAAATCGTTATATATATTTAATGAAATAAAATATAAATATCGTTATATTTATTATACTGGTTAAGTAATGAGTTGTCAAAAGTGATTCTAGATATTTATAAAAGTTATATACGTTTTAATAATAAAGTTCTTTTTAAACTGAAAACGTCTTTGTAGGTTTGAAAATAGATTAATAGAATATTATGGAAACCAATTCTCCACTAACTTTTGTCTAAATTTCGTAAATGACACTTTTTGTTTTTATTTATAAATAGTTTTACAAATTATTCTGAATATCGTTAAGAGGAATAGATTTTCTCAAATCATAGTGGACCTCTCAGCAGAGATTTGTAATCATAATTCAATGTTTCTGATAATTCAACCATTTAATATTTTTTTTTAATTTCGTCGAAAATCATATTGAAACAAATACGTTCGTGTAAAGTATTATACGTTTAATACTTTATTAATATTCTCAAGTTATAATATATATATATATACATATACATATCTATTTATATATAACGGTTCGTGAATCATCGGAATTTGGTCGAGGTTATAATGAATGTATGAACACAGTTTAAAATTCTTGAGATTTAACTTAACAAACTTTGCTTATCTTGTCGGAATAATATAAAGATTAAAGTTTAAATTTGGTTGGAAATTTCCGGGTCGTCACAGTACCTACCCGTTAAAGAAATTTCGTCCCCGAAATTTGATAGAGGTCGTCAATACTAACAATGAGAATGTTATTATAACGATTATAGAGTTTTATCATGTTCAAGAAGAATGGATAAAATAATTCGATTACTCGAAGCGTATGAGTGAAGTTATCGTAAATGAATGAAATAATCATTGTCATCCACAGTTAATGCTCTCTTCTATTTGCTATGATTTATACTCCCATTTCTAGTTCGGAGCTTTGTCCTTTCGTTTCTTCTTCTTGCGATTAAGCACCGCTTGTAATGGTCCAGAATTCGCAGATATAAATTTCGGAATGAACATTGTTAATGTTCTAGGAAGGAAATTGTAATGGCACGATTTTGACTTGTCAAATTACCAGAATACCTCGGAAAAAGCTGAATCATCAAGAAATATTTTCTTGATATTTAGAGATCAAAGAGAATACAAGAGTCGTGTAACATAGCACATGATGACGTTATGATCTGTGAATCATCATGTTCCATTTAGAAACTCAGCATGAATTACTGTAATATAATCACGTTGATCAAGTGTCATTATATTATACTAACTCATGCTTCAGCTCCCAACACTTCTTCAAGAATATTCCTATTTGAAACTCGAATGTTTCAGAATTTAGAAACTAAAATAGTTTCTTTTATGATATAATACAGATAGCGCGAAGAGGTAAATGATTTCAGATAAGAATAATTATAAAAATATCTTCAGAAGTATGGATGATATTTATAATGAAAGATACGATGATGTCTTAGAATGTCTAATATCAGAGGATGATGAAGGATATTGTCCGCAGGGGTTTAGAGTCAGGAGCAAGGTATTCGTTAATGACTTCAACAAGTACTGAATCATTTGGATTCTTTGAAGGCAGGTTCAGCCTTTGTGATTTGTCCACAGCCTCCTTCATACTTTGCTCAATCCGTTTTCCAGTTTCAAAGCTTCTCTTTTTCTGAGCTTTGCCAATATACTATCCTTTATCATCCAACTTTTTACTGTTAAGGTCGTTTACAGTTTTTGCTGCTTCATCAGCATTTTTCAAAATTTCGAGAACTGGTTCACAGTTTAGGGTGTTTTTTAGAAATTTCTCATTCAAAGAATGTAAGTCTTGGAGGTAGACGTTGTGTGTATATGTAATTGTTGATGTAGACATGCTACGAGGTTTCAAAATACTGATTGCTGATTCTCAATAATTGGTATGACAATTCTTGTTATAAGTTACGAATGAGTATATGATAGGGTTTCGATAATTATAATGATTTTTTTTTTTTTGGAAAGTCAAAGATCAATGAAGTTGTTGGTAAGTTTATTACTAATGTGGTGAATATAAACGATTCCCTGGTAACGTTGGCGAAAGGGCAACGTATCTATCGAGGTTATAATAAGACTGTTTTGATTGAGAAGTCGAAGATGACTTGCTGGAGCTGTGACAAAACTGTCTATTTTGAAACGGAATTGAAAAGTTATTTTAGCTAGTAAATGCCAAAGGGTCTAACACGGATACGTGTCGAACTATGACTTGGGTTTTGAGAGTTTTTCAGGTGTATAACTGTGGGTAACATGTGGTTGGATCATCATCTCGATTGTTCCTTAGTTGAAGTGTCTTCAGGAATTTCAAAGGGTTTGAGCACATATTGTAATCGTTAATACACATGATGTTCTAACACAGTTTTGAAGTCAAAGTATAGCTTTGAAAGATATAGGAATCTAAGAGTGATGATACTGGTTATATTTCGAATTGAATTATGCGGTTTCAAAATCAGAATATGTAATTGAATTTGAATGAGTATGATTGTTTTGATTTATATGAAAGAATGGATATTGTTGTGAAAGTAGGGAGTATAGTTGATGATTGCTGAATCAGTTTCGAAAAATGTAATATATTAATTGTGAATTTATATATCTCTCGGGTATTACCTACCCGTTAAAAAAAATTCACAATTAATATTTTGTACAAAAGAAGTTTATTACAGTCTTTATGAAAATATATGTGTATATTTTCTTTAGATGTAACATAGATTTAATGAGTTAATATTAAATTAAACTCATTTGTTTTATGGTTGGAACTAGAATTGAGTAATCCCTAAAACTTTATAAATTGCATAAGTATTTCTTCAATAATATTGAAATTATGAATCATTACTTTGTTATTTGTTGGTTTTCGTGAAATTCTTGTGAACTTCGCAAGGTACGAATGATGTTATTTGAAAAGTTTCGAGTACATCGATGATGAAAGTGTAAAATCAAACATATATTCGAATAATACACTTGATTTATTATGAATTGGATTTTTTTATTGAATTGAGACAGAGATTGTAATTAACGATGGTTAAGTTGCGGACGAAGGACGTACATCATTGCATATTTGTAATATGAATTAACTGAGTAGTTAAGATTCACACATAATAGCTTAGTACTGGAAGATTTATTATGGTTTAAAAATTTATACATATAAAATATACATATAAATCTTTCGATTGGAAATGAGTTAATACTTCATAACTCGTTGATACAATATATTTGTTGTTGATTCGTAATGATGTCCACAATGATTCTTGAACTGACAGAGTTTGTGATGTTACAGGTGCTGTTGATTCTGACGATACTGATGGCACTGACTGTGTTGATGATGCTACGGTCCTGTTGATGCTGTTGGTAAAACAATTCTAGCTTGTAAATCGTACACCATTTTCGATCAAAGTTTCTACTCTACCATCTCCGTTCACTCATCCGATTTACGGTCAGAATTAAATAATCTCTAAGATTTTGGAGATTACATAACTGCCGCAGAGATATCTCTTCAATGAAGTTTATGAATTAATACTTCATCGTTTGTTGTTGTTGATATTCCTGGATATTTACAGGGCGTATGACGTTGATGTTTGAGATACATATTGTGATGTTGCGGTGTGGGATGTGGATGTTGTTGTTGGTGGTGGTGATGGTACTGTTGGTGTTGCTGATGGTGGTACTGTTTATGCTGCTGGTGCTGCTGCTGGTGTTTGTAACCTTTGCACCATATTCTCCAAAGCCACTACCCGAGCGCGAAGCTCGTTGACTTCTTCTATTACACCGGGGTGATTGTCAGTTCGGACGAGCGGATAAATAAAATCTAGAATTTGGTGTAGTATGTAATCGTGACGAGATACTCTAGAAATAAGAGAGAAAATGGTGTTTCGGATAGGTTCGCCGGTAAGTGCTTCAGGTTCTTCGCCAAGAGGGCAATGTGGTGGATGGAAGGGATCACCTTCTTCTTGTCTCCAATGATTAAGGAGGCTACGAACCCATCCCCAATTCATCTAGAATAGATGATGACTAATTGGTTGATCCATTCCGGTCACACTGCTTTCGGAACTCGAGTGGGATTCCATTTCGGAATCCGAGGGACTTGAACTAATGACGAATTCCATTTCGTACGATTGAATAAAGAATTTTTCGATATGAAATGATTTTCCGGCTATCGGGTGGTATTCTAATTATATAGAGCAAAAGGTTTCGTTGATTACGGAGGAATTTACGGAATATGTCAGGCAAAGTTTACAGCAACAGATACGCTAAGATATGAATTAGCAGATACGCTAAGATATGAATTTTGTCTATACACTATTCATGCAATCAATGCAATAAGATGTGTCTAGACTAAGAATGATAAGCAGGTAATTTCCGAAAAAAATGATGAGCAAAACTTTTGACATGCAGACACGGTCGAAGTCCAGACTCACTAATGCATCCTAACGACTATCAGTTAGACACACTAATGCAGACCTGGTTCGCTAAGACCACCGCTCTGATACCAACTGAAATGGACCCGTTCATATACATTATAAACGATTCACAATAGTTGATTACATCGCGAGGTATTTGACCTCTATATGATACATTTTACAAACATTGCATTCGTTTTTAAAAGACAAACTTTCTTTACAACAAAAGTTGACGGCATGCACACCATTTCATAATACATCCAACTATAATTGGCTTAATAATAATCTTGATGAACTCAATGACTCGAATGCAACGTCTTTCAAAATATGCCATGAATGACTCCAAGTAATATCCTTAAAATGAGCTAATGCACAGCGGAAGATTTCTTTAATACCTGAGAATAAACATGCTTTAAAGTGTCAACCAAAAGGTTGGTGAGTTCATAGGTTTATCATAACAATCATTTCAATATATTAATAGACCACAAGATTTCCGTTTATAAATATATGTACACTCGCAAGTGTATAAAAGTATTCTATAAGTTGTAGGCACCCGGTAACAAGCCTTAACGTTCATGTTTTACCCTCTAAAGTACACCAGATCAGGTGTGTTTAAAATAACCTCGAAGTACTAAAGCATCCCATAGTCAGGATGGGGTTTGTCAGGCCCAATAGATCTATCTTTAGGATTCGCGCCTACCGTACATAGACAAGTAGTTTAATGTTACCAAGCTAAGGGTATATTTCTGGTTTAAACCCACGTAGAATTAGTTTTAGTACTTGTGCCTATTTCGTAAAGCATTTATAAAAACAGCGCATGTATTCTCAGTCCCAAAAATATATATAAAAGGGAGCAAATGAAACTCACAATACTGTATTTCGTAGTAAAAATACATATAACGTCATTTAATAAGTGCAAGGTTGGCCTCGGATTCACGAACGTATCAATATTGAGATTCAATATTGCAGGAAAGTACGTAGACGCAACGGAGATGATAAACACTAGATTGACCTCACGAGCATACCCATGACCATACCCATCACCTCCATAGCTATAACCCATAATTTCTTTAGCTTCGACTCATTCAAAAAAACTATTTTGAAATCACTCGGACAGCACTCCGTCGTAATATTTTATGTATACTAATAATATCTTGAAATAATACAGAGCAAATATATATATTTATATATATAAATCGAGTGAGAGAGTTTAGAGAAATATATTTTCAAGTTTCTATGAAATAATGAAACCTACTTAATTCTATTTATAATAGATTTTTGAATTATTAAAGTATGAATTATTAAAGTGAATTATTAAAGTATGAATTATTAAAGTGAATTATTAAATTATGAATTATTAAAGTGAATTATTAAAGTATGAATTATTAAAGTGAATTATTAAAGTATGAATTATTAAAGTGAATTATTAAAGTATGAATTATTAAAGTGAATTATTAAAGTATGAATTATTAAAGTGAATTATTAAAGTTAAAGTAAAGTAAAAGTAAAGTAAAGGTAAAGTTAAAGTATAGTAAACGTATAAAAACTATGTATGTATAATACGCGTATAAATATATATAATATTAATTTAAATCGTTATATATATTTAATGAAATAAAATATAAATATCGTTATATTTATTATACTGGTTAAGTAATGAGTTGTCAAAAGTGATTCTAGATATTTATAAAAGTTATATACGTTTTAATAATAAAGTTCTTTTTAAACTGAAAACGTCTTTGTAGGTTTGAAAATAGATTAATAGAATATTATGGAAACCAATTCTCCACTAACTTTTGTCTAACTTTCGTAAATGACACTTTTTGTTTTTATTTATAAATAGTTTTACAAATTATTCTGAATATCGTTAAGAGGAATAGATTTTCTCAAATCATAGTGGACCTCTCAGCAGAGATTTGTAATCATAATTCAATGTTTCTGATAATTCAACCATTTAATATTTTTTTTTAATTTCGTCGAAAATCATATTGAAACAAATACGTTCGTGTAAAGTATTATACGTTTAATACTTTATTAATATTCTCAAGTTATAATATATATATATATACATATACATATCTATTTATATATAACGGTTCGTGAATCATCGGAATTTGGTCGAGGTTATAATGAATGTATGAACACAGTTTAAAATTCTTGAGATTTAACTTAACAAACTTTGCTTATCTTGTCGGAATAATATAAAGATTAAAGTTTAAATTTGGTTGGAAATTTCCGGGTCGTCACATCAACTGCTGATCATAAACATCAATGACACATTTAGCAGTATTTAAAAATGGTCGACCCAAAATAATTGGTATTTTGTCATCAACTTCCATGTCTAAAACCACAAAGTCTGCCGGAAAAATCAGATTCCCGGTCTTAACTAAAATATTCTCTATTATTCCTCGAGGGAATTTTATAGAGCGATCATCTAGTTGAATAGCCATTTGTGTGGTTTTGAGTTCCCCAGGGGCTAATTTAAGGTAAATCGAATAGGGCAACAAATTGATACTAGCCTCCAAATCGGCTAATGACCTCATACAATCAAGGTCACCCATTAGACATGGAATAGTGAAAAAACCCGGATCTTGAAGCTTTTCGGGAAGTGTGTTGGACACCAGCGCTGAACATCTAGCATTTAAAGTGACCGATGACACGCTTTCCATCTTCTTTCGGTTGGTGAGCATGTCCTTTAAGAATCGAGCATATTTAGGCATTCCTGCAATAACATCAATAAAAGGTAAATTTACGTTAACTTTCTTGATGAGCTCCATGAATCTTGATTTTTCTTCCTCGAGCTTCTCCAATCTTTGTTTTCTTGGGAATGGGAGTGGTGGTTGATATGCTTTAACAACCGGTTTGACTCACACTGTGTCTTCTTGACCGACTGTGTGCTCATTGTCAATACTTTCAACCACATTTTCCGGCTCCTTCTCCTTCTCTGGTTCATTTACACTACCTGGTTCATTCTCTTTCATTAATGGAACACGAAAGTTAGAGACTTCTGGCATTCTTGGTGGATCATAGGTTACCCCACTTCGGGTGGTGATAGCTTTTGCTTGCTCGTTTTGAGGATTAGATTGCGTGTTGCTTGGCAATTCCCCCGGTTTTCTTTCGCTTAATAATTTAGCAAGATTACTCATATGTTGTTTCAATACTTGAATGGAAGATTGTTGGTTCCTAAATTGTTGCTCATTCTTCTCATTCATTTGGCTTATATTGGTAACAAGTTGAGTTTGCAATGCAATTAACTTCTCCAACAAACTCTCCATATTTGACTTTTTCACTTCATGTTGGGGTTTTTGATAAAAATCCGGAGTTCGTTGTTGGAACCCACTACTTGACCCTTGTTAGAAATTGGAATTTTGACCTTGAGGATTGTAAGGGTTATTGAAGTTTCGGTTAAATTGGTCTCTTCCTTGAAATTGGTTGTTATTCCTTTGGCTTATGAAAGGCACTTCTTCTTTCTGAGCCATTGTCAAACCTACATCACAATCTTTCCCTAAATGTAAACAACCACAGTATTCACATCCCACCTTCATTCCATGGATTTCCTTGGTGATCTTTTCCATGTTTCGAGCAACACCATCTATCTTCACGCTAAGAGAACCAATGTCATCATAAGAACCGGCGCTTGAGACTTGAGCATGACGGGTCATGGGTCTTTCTTGATGCCATTCATGAGAATATTCGGCTTGCTTTTCGATTATCTCATAAGCATCTTGCTCAGTTTTGTCCATGAGTGAACCTCCTGCCGCTTGATCAATGGAAATTCGGGTTGCAACATCACAACCCGTGTAAAAGATTTGAACTTTTTAGAAGGTATCCAAACCATGGTTTGGACAACCTCTTAGCATTTTGAAAAATCAATTTCATGCTTCATACAAGGTTTCCATCGGCTTTTGACAAAATTGGGTAATTTCTTGTTGGAGTCTCGTGGACTTAGAAGCTGGAAAATATTTCTTAAAAAAATTTTCCAACATACCATCCCAAGTTTCTATCGTAACCTCGGGCAATGAATCCAACCAACTCCGTGCTTCCCCGTGGAGTGTCCATGGGAAAAGTCTTAAAAATATGGCTTGATCAGTGTCTCGTTGAAGCTTGAATAGAAGACATATCTCTTGAAGAAGACGAATATGTTCGTTTGCATCTTCATTCAGACCACCACCAAATTGACATCTGTTGTTAATCATTTGGAGAATAGGTCCTTTTATTTCAAATTTTGCTTCACCTGTGGGCGGAGTAATTGCACTTCCTTGTCCGGTTCGGGTTGCCTTCATCTTGGCCGCCATTGATTGCCTTGGTACCACCGGTCTTGCCTCTCCTTCCATTTCAAAATTTGGAGGATGAACGGGTTCACCAAATTCAGAATATCTTGGCTTGGTTGTACTTGATTCTGAATCAAAAGTTTTTTGTTTTGATGAAGATTCAAAAAGTTCAAGTACTTATTTTGGGATTCTACCAAGCTTTCTATCAGGTTCTGTAAGCGGTGTAAGTAATGGAGAATCTGAACTTCGGGTATGTGGCATATGCAACCTAAAATCTATCAATCACACAACCAACAAAACTATTAAACGCACCGATTCTATAAGTTTAAAAATCAAAGACTATTAATAATTTAAAAAGAATTAAGAAACTACTTAATCACAAATTAGTTAATAATTCTATTTCGACACAAAACTGTCCCCGACAGCGGCGCCAAAAACTTGATGTGCAGAACGTGGTATATGAATTATTGTATGAAATAGTATGGAGAAATACCGATTAAAGATTGCTACACACTAACGGGCAGTGTACCCGATCGTGTAGTAGTATAGTAAATGGTAAAATCCGTGTATCGTTCCAAAGACAATATCTAATTCAAATTAGAATTATAAACTAAATTGTGATTAACTAATAAAATTACAATTACAAGATATTTTGGTTTGCCCTTTTACGATGGGCGAATCAAATGATGAATAAGATTAAAAGACGATATTTTTAGTATTTTAAGTTTATGAAAGTAAAAAAGATAGTTTTGATATCAAATTAAGGAAATATGCTCATCTAGACTTTTTACCCTTAATGTTGAATGTCATTTAAGATTAAGATTAGATTGATTGGTTATGCACGAGAACTAATTAATTGGTTCACCAAGAGTAGTCTTGCGCAAACACTCAAACGGGATTACACGACGTAAGTGATGTTCTTGTCATCTAAGACCTCCTTTTTGTAATCAACTAATTCAACTAGTTTGAAGACTTGAAGAATGATCAAGTCAATGGTGTGTTGTACATGATCCACTCCTATATCAACTAATGGTTTAACTTAGTTCATTCTCTTGGTCCGGTTAAATGCTCAATTCACCCAACCCAAGTAATTAACTAAGTGATATAATAAGATCCCTATAAACGCCACTAGATAAGGCAAATCACTAACACATGTTAATTAATTGAACTAGGTAGTTGAAAGTGTGTGTAACATATTCTAAGGAATTGGCCATTCTCCTAAACGATTACACATACTAATTAAGCTATTCCAAAGTATCTACAAGAGTCATTCTTACATCCTTATGTAAATTAACCATTTGAACTCAACTTATCCCTTTTGGTAAAAGACGGATAAACACATGTCACTAGGTGTAAATCAATACATTAATTTAACAAGATGATGTTTCTTAATCAAATGAACATATCAACTAGTTGAATCAAAAGGATTAAACTTAACAAGAATGGTTCTTGTATTCAAACATCAAACTATCGTGCATAATAACAATCAATCAATAGTAAACATTCAACATTTCGGTTATTTATCTAGATGAACGTAAAATGGACTAGCCAACAATCATGCTTGAAAACTTAAACAAAACATGAAAGAGCATTCCCATTCATGATACACTTCTTCATATTAACACACTACCACATCAGCGCCACATCATCATTTTCTTCCCATTTCTTTTCCATCACTAACTCATCACAATTCACTCCCGACCATGATATACCATCACATGGACCCACTTTATTAATTTTATTATTAAACTTAATTGTATTTGTATTATTATTAATTTTAGCCACTCAATGTTACTTTTTGGACTGTAAATTCTTCACATCTCATGTGATGCAAAATGTCAAATATCTACGAAAAGGATCACGATTAGATATTAGCTAAGGATTGACACTTGACTCCCATTGGAGCCAATTATTGGCATTAGGATTGGCAGTTGGAAGACAAGAGCATTGGGAATGCTCTAACAAAGATAGAATTCATTGTAAATACAAGATTGACTTTTTAGGAGTAATCTTGGATGAAGCTCTTGAATGATCCTTGATTATTTAATGATTTGAGTGCATAGATCCACTTTAATAAGCACAAGAATTACTTTGATTCGTATGTTTTTGTCTCTGAACAGAAAGGAAGCTGGTGCCCTTTGAAATGAAGCTGGACATGGAATTAAATAGGCTGACATTGGTTGAAAAGCACTGTGCGCAGCACTCACAGTAAGGGTGCGCGGAGCGCACTCTTACCTACTTCACTTTGACTTTATAGCTAACGATCGCACCCTCATTTTGACTTGTGCGCGGCAGGGGTGCGCGGCGCGCTCAATTGTGAGCGGCGCGCACAGGTGAATTTTGCACGGGGCGCACGCTGGTTTTCATTATACAAGATTTCTGATCAAATTACACTTGCACGGAGGGGTGCGCGGTTACTGTGCGTGGCGCGCACAGCCTGTTTTTGAATTTCTGAGCTGTTTCATCTTCATTTTAGCATGTTTCTTCAAGTTTATCATGATTATGGACTGAATTACAATGATAATGAAATATGAACGTAAAATCTAAGTTTACATACGAAATGAACATCAAATGAACTTGATATTACGACTAAAGATATGACTAATTTGAGTAATATCAAGTATTTATATCAATTTGTTTTGAAGTAGCATTAAACTGGACCCATATGTGATTTCTTGAAGTAATATAGTATGCAGACTCTATAGAGCGATCTGTTTAAGGAGCATGTGTAGTAGCATTTGTAGTTAGGAGTTTTATGATGAAGTAAAGTGCCAATACAGCTTTGTATTGCAATGTGGACCATTTACTTATGTATTGAAACCTGGATCGAATTTTTATATCTAATGTTCTTTGTTTTATATAAGTCACTTTCTTCAAGATTTGAATTAATAGATTTTTTTTATGTAAACCATTTTTCAATTTTGATATGGAAGGGTGTCTGTGATTTTCCAGTATGCCATATCTCTTTAATTGTTTGAGTGAGTAATTTAATGTGAGACAGTATTGAAGCTTTGTGCAATTCATTATCAATTTCATTTATATTAGCCTAAATATGATTTTAAGTTAGTGTGAATCACATATTAATGAAATGAAAAATGTTTTTTTTTTAATTAGTTGATGGGCTTAATGCCAAGAAAGTGGATTTTATTTATAGGTTTGAACAAGGTAGTGGCACGCACTCATGGAGGCGGAGCTGCTGAGGGAGGTTAAAGACGTAAATGCATTCACTCTGACAGAGAACTTAAACTAGCCATAATATGAAATTAAGGTATGTTCTGAAAAATTATATAGAACCTTGATTAATATATAAGTTGTAAATGGTAGTCACATCCATGGATGAACATGAATTAAGATGTGTGTTTAAAGGAAACATATAATATATTACATAGAATATTAGTTCACATTTGAAATTTTATGATTCAAGTTGAATATGTGTAAGCTGTTATGGTATCCTACTGAATATTCATATTCATACTTCTGTATAATTTAGGTTTGTTATCGTATGAACACTAAATATTCATACTTATAGTATGAACATTAAACCTTATGGTATCTGTGACGCCCCGTACAAAACCATCGTGTATGAATCGTCAACAACAGGATCATTACAAGGTCAAACACTATATGCTGTTTTAAAATAAGTTTGCATTCATAAAAAGGGGTGACGTCTTAACCAACATCAAATGTTTTACAACGATAGTATGCTTCTATGAATAGAAGCAATTAACATAAGTACGAGACCCAAAGGTCATTAAAAATTCATTGTTTAAAAGTTACATAGTTTGTGAATGCAAGGTAAACGTTTCATGCAGAGACATCTCTAACAAAAGCAGCGGGAGTCTACACAGCAAGACTACTACAGCGGAAGCATAAAACCTCTAAGCACCTGAGAAAACATGCTTAAAAATATCAACACGAATGTTGGTGAGCTATAGTTTAAATGTAACAGTAATGTAAGGTAGGCCACGAGATTTCGTATTTCAAAACAGTATGAAAAGTATATGCTTAACCGTGGGCACTTGGTAATTAACTTAACGTAAATATCACCCCCTAAAAGTACACTTGACGAGTGCGTAAGTTTACGAAGTATTAAACACCCGTTAAATGCTAGCGCGACTAGCCCGAGTGGGGATGTCAAACCCTATGGATCCATATCTAAGATTCGCGTTCACCGGTTCAAAAACCAATGACTAAACGTTACCGAGCTAAGGGGAAAGTTTATGCCGTTATATAACCCACACATATATAAAGATTAAGTACTCGTGCCTAGTATGTAAAACGTAAAAAGCGCATGTATTCTCAGTTCCCAAAATAGTTAAAGTAAAAAGGGATGCTATAACTCATAGTGAAAAGTAGTAAAGTCGATACGAGATAAGTAAGCAAGTAGTTGGTACGAAAGGTCCTCAACCTAAGTCAAAAGTAACAAAAAAATGGAACTTACTCCCCTAGCCAAAACCGATCAGTTTTGCTTCCCAAAGGGGAAGGTCTAACTTGTTCTTTCATGTGTGGGAGGGTGGTGTTTGCTAGAAAAGTGTATAAGGTTAAATACATGGGAAGGTGGTGCATGCATGCTTGAAACATTCTTGTCTCTTCACTTTAATTAATCTTAGTTTTTATCCTTAATAAATCACTAGCATAATAGTGGGCTCTGTAGCGACCCCGACAAATCGTCAAGTGACGGCGTCGGCTACGTGGGTTCCATTACCTGATTATAAGTCTTTTAGATAACTTTTGACCAAAATATGTCGCCTTCATTTCAAAATAAAGATTGTTTCAAAGTTTACAAGAATTGTTCAACCAATAGTTAAGTTACAACGTTATAATACGAATGAAATCGAGGCGACACGGTTTAAAGTAAAGTCAAAAGACGCTCCATGAAATGCATGTATACTCGACATCCAATGCAAGTATCAAATAGTAAGCGGAAGCATGTTTCACATATCGTGCAAGCCCTGAGAAAAACATAGAAATCTGTCAACGAAAACGTTGGTGAAATCATAGGTTTAAATAAGTAAATGAGTAAAAGTAAGCTGAACCACAAGAGTTGCAATATTGATAAAGTCATAGTACATTCTAAAAGTTAATATTCACGAGCACCCAATTATCAAAGCTTAACATTCCGTCCGTTGAATACCCCATAAATTAGTGCTAGAACAACACTGTTTCCCGAAAATATATTTCATCCGTAGACGGTAGCGAACCGTCAAAGATGAGGGTTGTCAACCCATATGGCCATATAACATAAGTTCTCGCTTACACCATCTGATGTAACTAATGATAATCGGATTGAGGATTTTCGTTCTAAACTCGTATGTAGAATGTTTGTTTTCCCGTTCTTGTGTTCACTTAGTTCAAAAGAATCGTTTATGTTTTCTCATCCCAAAAGTAAGTTTAAAAGAGTAAAAGTGGGACTATGATCTCACCTTGTATGCACGAACCAAAAAGTACTTCGACAAGTAAA
This sequence comes from Rutidosis leptorrhynchoides, assembly GCF_046630445.1. Lineage (NCBI taxonomy): Eukaryota > Viridiplantae > Streptophyta > Magnoliopsida > Asterales > Asteraceae > Rutidosis > Rutidosis leptorrhynchoides. Next base: position 379,602,668 of record NC_092338.1, read on the forward strand.
CGTGCAAGAAACAATGCTAGTCTTGACCTAAACAAATAGGTTGTATCAATAACGATAGTCACGAAGGGTCAAAGATGTTCAATTAGTCATATGGCTCGTTACGACTCGATTAATATAGCACGTGGATCAATTTGTCAAGTTTCATGCACGACACAAGTAGTTAAGCATGTTAGAACGATTGTATAATCGTTTGGTTAAGTTTGACTAAAAGTCAAACTTGGTCAAAGTCAAAGTCAACGGGGTCGGGTCGGGTGTCCGACAATTTTCTCATGATGAGAAGTCATATACGAGCATAATAGTCAAGTTTCAAGGTAAACGGGGTTATAGTAAAGCGGGAAACATTTTTGTGACATGAAAAACAAAGACAAAATGAGCTGGGCAGTATGCGCGGCGCGCTATGGGTTGCGCGGCGCGCACCCAAGTGTAAATCCTGGTCAGAACTTAACCACGAAGGCAAACATCTGGGATTTCTAATTCTGCGCGGCGCGCGGGTATATGCGCGGCGCGCAATACCTGGGAAACATGCAGTTTGCAGAAAAATGGTCCAAGTCACGAACCAAAATACAATTTAACACATCTCATGCACCGAAAACACTTAAAACGCATATCATATATCATTAGAAAGGTAATTTGACAAGGAGAATAACTAAACGCATTTACTCAATCAAAACCAAACAAACTCATATCAAAATCACCATTAATGCTCATCATTTATTACTCCAAGTTCATAAATGCCATATTATGATTCGGGAAATTAATGCACATGTGTAATACGCCGTTTTGAAGATAATCAAGCATACAATACAACTAAACGCAAACAAAACAACATGGCAATCATTCAATGCATCTAAGATTCATTTCAAGTTCATCAAACCCTAAACTAAATTCACCAAATTTCATAATCAAGTTTAGGAGGTTTCCTTAATCAAACTATACATCAAAACAAAGCTAATGATACTAGTAACACTTTTAAAACATGCACTTTAACAATCTAACAACATTTGGTCATCCAAAATCAAGGATTTAGCAAGTAATTTTTATATTGAACTAGTTACACCAAAAACAACGAATCGAGCATACAAATTACATACACGACATCACAATGAGCCATAGACGCTAATTAACAACTTTATAAGTCAAGAACACGAATTTAAAGAAATCTAGTGTTTTAGAAATGTTACCCAAATGAGATGAAGTTGGTACCAAAACGAAGAGGAAGTTGCAAGGAGCTCAAATATGTAATTTGTTTTGCAAAATACCCGCTAGATCATAAATGGATGATGAATCTTTGTGTTTGGAGTTAGAGGGAAAAATGGAGGAAGTAATAAAATGGAGGAGGTGATAATGAAAGGGTGGAAAGGGTTTGACCCTTTGACCTAGTCAAAGGTTTGAACCCTTGGCAAGTTTGGTCCCTCAACTATGAATCGGGTGCGGGAATTAACCGAACGAATTATTTTAAATTTCACGGGAGTACGGGAGATATTAAAATCTGATAACGAGAATATTTAAAATGTTACTTAACAAAGGATACGAATCTAGATACGAAGGGTATTATTTAAAAAAGAAAAAGACGGGCGTTAAAATAATTTAACGGAAAAACGCGGGATGTTACATTATCCACGCCTTAAAAGAAATTTCGTCCCGAAATTTAGTTGGAAGTAGTAGTCGATATCTCTTACTCGAGACTTTACGTTGTTCATGATATGAATAAGTGTAGGTACGTCCTTGAGTGTTCTCATGAATTTGGATAGTCAGGGTTTTACGTTGTATTAAGGTTTGATTTTTCGATCCCTGGTTTCAACTGGTTTTCCTATGAAGAGAAGTTTGTCATCGATAGTTGGTGTATCTAGCAGGATTGCACGTTCCTGTTCCGCAGGACACGTTTCTAAGTTTGTTACACGAAATGTAGGGTAAACGGAAACTTAATTTAGTCGGAAGTTCTAAACGGTAGGAAGCGGTTCCAATACGCCCCAAGGTTTCAAAAGGGTTAACATGTCGCGGGTTTAACTTTCCCTGATTCCCGGAACGGATTACACCCTTCCAAGGTGCGGGTTCTCAATATTACGTGGTTACACACTGGGATTTGTGAGGTTTTCATCTAAGTTTGGTATAACTCTTCTGGCGACTACGGGTCATCTCGAGCCCTTCTCGGACTTGAACGATCTCCATTGTTGTTTCTTGATGGGGTTCGGATTCGGTGATTTGCTTGCCACATGCTTTGGTTAAATGAACAGGGGTATGACATTTGCGGTCATATAGGGTTTCAGAGGTGCGGCGTTAATATACGAGTGATAGCTGTCGTTGTAAGAGGAACTACTAAAGGTGACAATACCAGTCTGTAACATGTCTTTCCAAGATTGAATCGTACGTTTGCTCGGTTCGTCGGTTGTGGGAGATACGCGGTACATGTGTCTAAGTGAGTTCCCAAGGTTTCTTGTAACACTAGAAGTGAAACGAGTATTTCGATACGTGATAATTGACAAAGATGCACCGTGTTGGAATAGAATCTCTTAATATACGTTTGAACAAGTTAGTTAGGGTTCGAAAATGTTCGTTAGAACTATTCACCCTCGTGGCGAATACTATTGTAATATGAAGAGTTTCTCTATCCATGGAGAAATGTTACAAGGAGTTTCCTTAAACGGAAATGCGAGCGATAAAGATAGGAGTGAAATGAGGACTTAGAATAGGATGAGCTTACATCTCGGGGTTGCCATAACGTGCCTCTAGTTGTCAAAAGTTGAAGTCTGAAAGAGAAACGAGATAGTACACGTAATTGTATAGTTCGGGGTTGAATAATGGTTGGACGATTATCAGCGACGCAAGGGCGTTAAGTCAAAGAAGAGTGAAGTATCGTTGGATTGTGTGTTATCTTAAATTCCAGTAATATCAGACGGTAACGGTGAAATAACATAGGTATGTAGTGTGGTACGTGATGACGAGAAAGTTGATCGGATCCACAATTTAGTATTCGAATTCTTCGCGCAAAATAACGAATTTTTGTTACGTTGATTTTGAGTCGAGAGAGTATGCCTTTCGGCGTTCAAGTAGAAATATTTCCATGTTTGAGTTCCATCTAGTGCTATACGAATTTAGCTAGGAAGGTTGGTGTGAAGAATCACGTTCAAGGCTCAGACATGAAGAGGTTTAAAGTTGTGTAACACGAGAAAAGTCAGAAATGAATCTTCGGTAACAATAGACGAGATCTAAGATTTTACGAATACAAGTCTGAGTTGGGAGAGTTTCCTGATTACATGTGGCTTGATTTCGAGATTGATTGTAATGCCTTGACCATTAACATCATGGTCTAGAAAATTGGACTTCGTTCAACAGAAATTCTCACTCGGAGAATTTGGTATAAAGTTGCTCTTTTCTCAAAAGTTCGAGCGTAAGATGGTGATGTTGTTCGTTTTCCTTCTTTACTTAAATAAGTTAAGATGTCATCTATAAATACGATAACAGATTTGTCTAGATAAGTTGCATACGTGGTTTAGGAGGTTCATGAATACGGACGGAGTCCTAAATAAATCAAACGGTACTAAGAGAGATTTACAACTAACGTTGCGAGTTCGGAAATGGCTTAGGAGACATCGTCTCCCTTAACCCCCAATTGATGATAACCGGAACGGAGGTCGTTTTGGAATGCACACGGGATTCATGCAAGTAATCAGGTGGTCATGGATACGAGGGAGAGGGTATCGGTTTTCAACCGAAAATTATTTAGTTCACAATAATCTATACCTAGTTGTAGGGAAACAATTTCTCCTTAACGAATAGGTTCTGAGCTCCCTAGTTCTATAGGTGTCAAGTCAATATTCTTAACGTATATCTTCCGATAGAATTTATAGACACACAATATCTTTCCGTTGGTCGCTTAAATTGCCTAAGTAGTATCTAAGGGAAAAAGGTGGAATGTAATGAGTACAAGTCAAAGTCTTGGTTGTAAAACGTCTAGCGGTAATTGAATCGAATAAGTATGAAACATACGGTTTGTTGTGAAGAAACGTACCCGTGACTAGTCCATCGTCGTCTCGGGCATCCTAGGCGTTGATGTTGAAAGTTCAACGGCGTGCGTTGGGGTTGATTTTCTTATTTGGGCATTCATTCCTAAAATGACCCGTTTGGCCACATGCGTAGCAAGTGACCAACTTTCGTGGGTTGGGTCCCTTTTGAGTGATGGGGGTGGCACTTCCACAATGTTTGGCGATGTGACCACTTCCTTGGCGCCGGTGGCGGAACCTGCCACATCCTTCAAAGTGATGCTTGCGGCATTCGTTACAAAAAGGTAGTTTTCCGGTATAGCCTTTTTTTGTCGTTGGAGGCGAAAGGCTTCTTGGAGAGGTTGTTGTGGTTGTGGTTACTTGATTGAGAGGCTTCCCATGTTCTTTTATTGCCGCTCGATTGGTTCTCGACCATTGGTGCCGGCGTTTCCATTTCATTCGCCGTGTCTAAAGTATGGCGGGCCATTGTTAAAGCCTCTTGTAGGTTAGGGGGTTGGGATATTATTACCCCGTGTTGAATGCTCTTAGGGAGGCCATCCATGTAAAGTTCGACCCTTAGGGATTCGGGAGTCATGAGATTTGGACACATTGAGACTAGTTCGATAAACCGTTGATTATAAGCTTCGAGGTCATTCCCGACCATTTTTAAATTCCTTAGACCCTGTTCGAGCCCTCGAGTCTCGTCACGTAGGAAGTATTCGGTGATCATTCTTTCTCTTAATTCGGTCCAAGAGAGTGTGTGGGCTTCATCGCTATCCATCGATTGTACGTACTTGTTCCACCACGAGAGAGCAATGCCGGTGAAAGTGAGGGTGGAAAACTTGACCTTATCTTGGTCTCGACAACCTCTTGTGTTAAAAACGGTCTCCATTTGTTCAAACCATCGGGTGAGAGTAATCGGTCCTCCGGTTCCATCGAAAGTGGGAGGGTTGTACTTCATGAAGTTCTTGTAGGAGCAACCTTCGCTTGGATTACCGGCTCCATGATTGGTGTTGTTGGAAAAGTGATCGGCCACGGCCGTACCCACGGCGGTGGTTATCATTCGTTGAAGAGCTTGTCCTAGAGTTTCGAGAGGGGTATTGTGTTGACCTTGGTGAGCCATTGTTCCTTCATGACACAAGAATATCGTTGGTTAGTATTTTCAACAATACTAACCGGAGTATGGAATAAGGATAGAGAGAAAATTTTCCTTGACTCGCCTTAAATTCTTTATGTCATAATGTCGGAACGTCCATGTGAATCACCGTAATTAAATCCCGGAAATTATATTACCCTGATTCTCATGTGCATTTAACATTACTTCATAAAGTCAAGGTGGCGCATCAACAAAATTTATCAACGTAAGATCAAGATCGAATACGAGTCAGATATGATAGAAGAGTTTGAGTATAAATGCACAAATAGTCAAGTAATTCCTACTTCAGTCTATATGCCGGTTGTAGTCTAGATTCACCTATGTACCCTATGACTCGGGGTGGACACAAATGAACTCTAAATCCCTACAACCAAGGCTCTGATACCACTTGTAGCGACCCCGACAAATCGTCAAGTGACGGCGTCGGCTACGTGGGTCCCATTACCTGATTATAAGTCTTTTAGATAACTTTTGACCAAAATATGTCGCCTTCATTTCAAAATAAAGATTGTTTCAAAGTTTACAAGAATTGTTCAACCAATAGTTAAGTTACAACGTTATAATACGAATGAAATCGAGGCGACACGGTTTAAAGTAAAGTCAAAAGACGCTCCATGAAATGCATGTATACTCGACATCCAATGCAAGTATCAAATAGTAAGCGGAAGCATGTTTCACATATCGTGCAAGCCCTGAGAAAAACATAGAAATCTGTCAACGAAAACGTTGGTGAAATCATAGGTTTAAATAAGTAAATGAGTAAAAGCAAGCTGAACCACAAGAGTTGCAATATTGATAAAGTCATAGTACATTCTAAAAGTTAATATTCACGAGCACCCAATTATCAAAGCTTAACATTCCGTCCGTTGAATACCCCATAAATTAGTGCTAGAACAACACTGTTTCCCGAAAATATATTTCATCCGTAGACGGTAGCGAACCGTTAAAGATGAGGGTTGTCAACCCATATGGCCATATAACATAAGTTCTCGCTTACACCATCTGATGTAACTAATGATAATCGGATTGAGGATTTTCGTTCTAAACTCGTATGTAGAATGTTTGTTTTCCCGTTCTTGTGTTCACTTAGTTCAAAAGAATCGTTTATGTTTTCTCATCCCAAAAGTAAGTTTAAAAGAGTAAAAGTGGGACTATGATCTCACCTTGTATGCACGAACCAAAAAGTACTTCGACAAGTAAACGTGCAAGAAACAATGCTAGTCTTGACCTAAACAAATAGGTTGTATCAATAACGATAGTCACGAAGGGTCAAAGATGTTCAATTAGTCCTATGGCTCGTTACGACTCGATTAATATAGCACGTGGATCAATTTGTCAAGTTTCATGCACGACACAAGTAGTTAAGCATGTTAGAACGATTGTATAATCGTTTGGTTAAGTTTGACTAAAAGTCAAACTTGGTCAAAGTCAAAGTCAACGGGGTCGGGTCGGGTGTCCGACAATTTTCTCATGATGAGAAGTCATATACGAGCATAATAGTCAAGTTTCATGGTAAACGGGGTTATAGTAAAGCGGAAAACATTTTTGTGACATGAAAAACAAAGACAAAATGAGCTGGGCAGTATGCGCGGCGCGCTATGGGTTGCGCGGCGCGCACCCAAGTGTAAATCCTGGTCAGAACTTAACCACGAAGGCAAACATCTGGGATTTCTAATTCTGCGTGGCGCGCGGGTATATGCGCGGCGCGCAATACCTGGGAAACATGCAGTTTGCAGAAAAATGGTCCAAGTCACGAACCAAAATACAATTTAACACATCTCATGCACCGAAAACACTTAAAACGCATATCATATATCATTAGAAAGGTAATTTGACAAGGAGAATAACTAAACGCATTTACTCAATCAAAACCAAACAAACTCATATCAAAATCACCATTAATGCTCATCATTTATTACTCCAAGTTCATAAATGCCATATTATGATTCGGGAAATTAATGCACATGTATAATACGCCGTTTTGAAGATAATCAAGCATACAATACAACTAAACGCAAACAAAACAACATGGCAATCATTCAATGCATCTAAGATTCATTTCAAGTTCATCAAACCCTAAACTAAATTCACCAAATTTCATAATCAAGTTTAGGAGGTTTCCTTAATCAAACTATACATCAAAACAAAGCTAATGATACTAGTAACACTTTTAAAACATGCACTTTAACAATCTAACAACATTTGGTCATCCAAAATCAAGGATTTAGCAAGTAATTTTTATATTGAACTAGTTACACCAAAAACAACGAATCGAGCATACAAATTACATACACGACATCACAATGAGCCATAGACGCTAATTAACAACTTTATAAGTCAAGAACACGAATTTAAAGAAATCTAGTGTTTTAGAAATGTTACCCAAATGAGATGAAGTTGGTACCAAAACGAAGAGGAAGTTGCAAGGAGCTCAAATATGTAATTTGTTTTGCAAAATACCCGCTAGATCATAAATGGATGATGAATCTTTGTGTTTGGAGTTAGAGGGAAAAATGGAGGAAGTAATAAAATGGAGGAGGTGATAATGAAAGGGTGGAAAGGGTTTGACCCTTTGACCTAGTCAAAGGTTTGAACCCTTGGCAAGTTTGGTCCCTCAACTATGAATCGGGTGCGGGAATTAACCGAACGAATTATTTTAAATTTCACGGGAGTACGGGAGATATTAAAATCTGATAACGAGAATATTTAAAATGTTACTTAACAAAGGATACGAATCTAGATACGAAGGGTATTATTTAAAAAAGAAAAAGACGGGCGTTAAAATAATTTAACAGAAAAACGCGGGATGTTACAGGCTCACTAATTAATCCATTAAGTGGTGTAGGGTGGGCCTTGATAGTCCAAGTCCACTAATATAAGCCCATGTATAAGTATGCAACAAATTAGTAAAAAATTCAAGTAATTAACTACTTACATTAGTTAATTAGGAATAATTAATAATAATTAATTATGAACGTAAATAATATTTGAAATATTATTCGTGAAAAGCATGTGTCGAAAAGACGAGTCGGGACATTGGAAAGTCAATTACGGTGACAAGGAAAATGTATAAGAATACATTTATTAAAACGCAAGTATTAATAATAATTATTAATAATATAAGTTGGAAAATCTAGGGTCGTTACATTACCCACCTGTTAAAGAAAATTTCGTCCCGAAATTTTAATCTGAGGTAGATGGAGGAATTGGGAAAAGGTGAGGATACTTTTGCATCATTTGATCCTCTCGTTCCCAAGTAAACTCAGGTCCTCGTTTGGCATTCCATTGGACTCGGACGATCGGAATCTTGTTGCGTTTCAAAGTTTTGACCTCACGGTCCATAATTTCGACAGGTTCTTCCACGAAGTAGAGTTTGTTATCAATCGTAAGTTCCTCCAGTGGTATGACAAGTTCCGGTTCAACAAGATACTTCTTCAAATTCGATACGTGGAAGGTAGGATGAACTGAGCTCAATTGAGTCAGAAGATCCAGACGATAAGCAACGGGTCCAACACGCTCCAAGATTTCGAAAGGACCAATGTATCGTGGGTTGAGCTTCCCACATTTTCCAAAACGGATTACACCTTTCCAAGGTGCGACCTTCAACATTACACGGTCACCCACGTTGAATTCGAAGTCTTTACGTTTAAGGTCGGCATAATTCTTTTGGCGATCACGGGCCGTCTTGAGTCTCGCTTGAATTTGGACAATCTTCTCGGTTGTTTCATGGACTAACTCGGGTCTGGTGATTTTCTTTTCGCCTACTTCGGCCCAACAAATAGGAGAACGACATTTGCGGCCATACAACGCTTCGAAAGGTGCGGCATTAATACTCGAATGATAACTGTTGTTGTAAGAGAATTCGGCTAGCGACAAATGCTTTTCCCAAGCTTTTCCGAAATCAATAACACAAGCACGCAACATGTCCTCCAAAGTTTGAATCGTTCGCTCGCTTTGTCCGTCGGCTTGTGGGTGATATGCAGTGCTCATGTTGAGACGGGTCCCCAAGGCTTCTTGCAAAGAACGCCAAAATCTGGAAGCAAAACGGGCATCTCGGTCTGAAATAATCGATAAGGGCACACCATGACGAGATACAATTTCCTTTATGTATAGTTGAGCGAGTTTTTCCATCATATCCGTTTCTTTCATGGCTAAGAAGTGTGCAGATTTGGTAAGATGGTCAACGATAACCCAGATGGTATTGTATCCGCCTGCTGTCTTTGGTAGTTTCATAATGAAGTCCATTGTTATCCTTTCCCACTTCCATTACGGGATTTATGGTTGCTGGAGTAACCCAGATGGCCTTTGATGTTCGGTCTTAACCTTTGAACAAGTCAAACACTTTTCAACGTAAGTAGCAACGTCCTTCTTAAGATTAGGCCACCAATACTGTTCTTTGAGATCGTGGTACATCTTAATAGCTCCGGGATGAATTGAATATCTTGACTTGTGGGCTTCGTCTAGAATGAGGCTTCGCAAATCCCCATAACTATGCACCCAAATTCTTCCGATGAAGTATCGGAGTCTAGTCTCCTTAACCTCGAATCGAGAGACAAGAATGTTCAAGTGCTCATGAGAAATATTCTCCTCTTTGAGAGCCTCATCTTGGGCTACTCAGATTTGGCTATTGAGATTTGAATGGATGGTGATGTTCAAGGCGCGGACACGAAGAGGTACCATTCTTTCCTTTCGGCTCAAGGCATTGGCTACAACATTTGCCTTGCCAGGATGGTAATGAAGTTCACAATCATAGTCGTTCAGCGTCTCGATCCATCATCGCTGTCTCATGTTCAGTTGTTTCTGATCGAATATGTGTTGGAGGCTTTTGTGGTCGGTGAAGATAGTACTTTTAGTTCCATAAAGATAGTGTCTCCATAATTTGAGCGCAAAGACAACGGCTCCAAGTTCGAGATCGTGAGTAGTGTAGTTTCGCTCGTGAATCTTCAGTTGACGAGAAGCATAAATAATGACCTTCGTTCTTTGTATCAATACGCAACCAAAACCATTTTTCGAGGCATTGCAATATACGACGAAATCGTCACTGCCTTCAGGAAGGGATAGGATAGGTGCGGTGGTCAATTTTTGCTTCAAGGTTTGAAATGCTGATTCTTGTTCGGTTTCCCAAACGAACTTCTTCCCTTTGTGAGTCAGCGCGGTCAAAGGACGCGCAATCAGAGAGAAACCTTCAATAAATCTTCAGTAGTAACCGGCGAGGCCTAAAAATTGGCGGATATGAGTCGGAGTAGTAGGGGTTTCCCACTTGCTGATAGCTTTGATCTTTGTTGGATCAACTTTGATACCCTGGTCGCCCACAATATGACCCAGAAATTGGACTTCCTTCAACCAAAACTCACACTTGGAGAATTTGACATAAAGTTGCTCTTGTCTCAAGAGTTCCACCACTAGTCGAAGATGTTGCTCATGTTCTTCTTCGCTTTTGGATTAGATGAGGATATCATCTATGAAGACGATAACGAACTTATCTAGGTATGGCTTGCATACACGATTCATGAGATCCATAAACATGGCAGGTGCGTTGGTTAAACCGAATGGCGTTACCAGGAACTCATAGTGACTATAACGAGTTCAGAATGCAGTCTTAAGTATATCGCTCTCCTTCACCCTCAATTGGTGATAACCTGATCGTAAATCGATCTTAGAGTAAATGCTTGATCCTTGCAGCTAATCGAAAAAATCGTCAATTTTGGGAAGGGGATACCGATTCTTGATCGTCAATTAGTTAAGTTCGCGGTAGTCGATACACATGCGGAATGATCTGTCCTTCTTCTTCACAAACAAAACAGGAGCGCCCCAAGGTGAAGAACTTGGTTGGATAAATTCACGGTCAAGCAGTTCTTGTAGTTGACTCTGCTACTCTTGCATTTCGGAAGGTACGAGTCAATAAGGTGCGCGAGCCACAGGTGCTGCTCCTGGTACTAGATCAATCTGAAACTCTACTGATCTCGGTGGGGGTAATCCTGACGATTCTTCTGGAAAGACATCGGGAAATTCGTTCACAATTCGTACATCATCTACGCTTTTCTCCTCAGTTTCTAACTTCTTCACATGCGCTAAAACAGCAAAACGCCCCTTTTCATAATCTTTTGTGCCTTCATGCAACTAATGAGGTTCAACTTTGGGCTACTGATGTTATGCGAGGTGTATATAAAATAGCTTTTAAATTTTACAAGGAAATACTATTAAATACGATACAATTTTACACAAGATATTTATTTATAGAATGGATATACTTAAACCTTGCTACAACACTTATAGGCAGTGTACCTAATCGTACAGTAGTGTAGTTTTTAGTAAGTCCAGTTCGTTCCACAGGGAAAATCTTTAAACAAAGCTTAACGCTATATTAGTTTACTTTTATAAAAATACAAATATATATATAAGTAATATTATTATTATAAAGGGGGATTTTTACCGTTTAATGACCGGTTTGTCGATTTTAAAACTTTAGTCGCAGTTAAAACAAAATGTAAAATATTAAATAAATAAAAGACTTAATTTAAAGCGTAAAGTAAATAACGATAATGAAATTGCAAATAATAAAAGTGCGATAAAATAAACTTGCGATAATTAAAAAGTACGATAATTAAACGTGCAATTAAATACAATAACAATAAATAAAAATGCGATAATTAGAAGTGCAATTAAATATAAAATAAAGGAAATTAAATATGAAATAAAAGAATTATGCTTATTTAAACTTCCGTAATCATGATGTTTGACGTGTTGATTTTAGTTTTATGCCCATGGGTTAATTGTCCTTTGTCCTGGATTATTTAATATGTCCATACGGATTTGTCCATAATAGTCCATCAGTCATAAATATAAAGAGCGAAAGCCTTCGTCAAATTATTCTTATTCCCGAAGTCAAATATTTCAACTAATTGGGGATTCGAATTGTAACAAGGTTTTAATACTTTGTTTAATGAATACACCAGGTTATCGACTGCGTGTAAACCAAGGTTTTACTACTTTGTTAACAATTACACCAATTACCCTTGAATGTAATTCACCCCTGTTTCAAAAAGTCTATTAACTATTAATCCAGTTCTGTGTCCGGTAAAATGAATAATTATTGGTATTTATAGATATCCCGCCCACCGTACCCAGTCAAGCGTATGTGGTTATATATAAATACGTCGAATTATAAGTTTGTATATTAAATTAACAAGGTATTGTTTAGTTAATGTAAAACCCATTAATAGCCCATAGTCTAATTTCCACAAGTGTCGTTCTTTTATCCAAACCCCAATTATGGTACAAAGCCCAATTACCCAATTTTAGTAATTAGCCCAACATCATGATTACTTCGGATTAAATAAGCATAATAATAACTTAGCTACGAGACATTAAATTAAAAAGGTTGAACATAACTTACAATGATTAAAAATAGCGTAGCGTTACACGGACAGAATTTTGACTTACACCCTCACAACATTTGCTAACATACCCTTATTATTAGGATTAAAATTAAAATTAAAATTAAAATATAAATTATAAATATTACGTATAGATATAGAGAGATTGATATATTATGTTATATTTTTTACGATCAGAATGCGCGAGCTTTATAGGCAGTTTCAACATTTGGGGCTCCGCGACTCGTGGCCCTTTTCTTCTTCAAACTCCGCGAGTCACGGAGATCGTTTTTACAGCTCACCCACATTTGGCTCTTTGTTTGCCGACGATTTATTTTATAAATATAATATATATAATTAATATAATTAATTATATATTATATTATATTTGTATACATAGTTAACTTGTAATTTTTAGTCCGTTGCGTCGAGCGTTGAGAGTTGACTCTGGTCCCAGTTCCGGATTTTCGAACGTCCTTGCGTGCAATTTAATATCTTGTACTTTGCGTTTTGAATCTTGTACTCTTGTAATTTCGAGACATTTCTTATCAATAATTGGAACCACTTTGATTGTATTTTGTACTTTTGAGCTTTTTGGTCGTTTGCGTCTTCAATTCGTCGAATCTGTCTTTTGTCTTCACCTTTTAATATTTAAACGAATATCACTTGTAAATAGAACAATTGCAACTAAAAGCTTGTCTTTCTTGGGGAATAATGCTATGAAATATATGTTCGTTTTTAGCATTATCAAATATTCCCACACTTGAGCGTTGCTTGTCCTCAAGCAATATAGTCTTGAAATACTAGAATCACTTCTTTATTCTTCACACTTTGTACATCAGTGATTTCTATACGGCGGTATAAACAATGGTAGTAACGATATGGTTTACAGTCCCACATGACTATAAAAATTTAGATCCATTAAGGAAATTGGATCTTTATGAAAACATTTGATCTTTTGAAAATTAAATCTAGTTTTTACCCTAGATAAGTTTTCCGGAATAACCCTTCACCGGTGTTTGCAAATTATTTTTGTGGGTTTGGTGGGTTTCATATTTGAAAATTTTAGCTCAAAACTTATGGTTTTGTGTCACCCACTTGCTAACCTTGTATTAGAAAAGCAACACGTCCAGTTTACTTGTCCCGTATATTACCTTTCGGTAAACTACCGTCCGGTTGTAAAGGAAAGCGTTGAGCAAGCAACTGTTAAGGCAATGTCCCCTTACATGCTTTTAGTTATGGTCTATAACGTGTCGGACGCAATTACTATCCTTGGTAGGAGCAATAGTAAAGCTCACCCTTATGATTTTTCGATCTGGCACAAGGTCCTGTCTTTGACCATGCTATGCAACCATTGTTCTTACGGTTGACACCCGATTTGGTTCAGGTGACCTAATGAATTCCAGGTGAATTCCTAGGATTTTACGTTCAATGGTAATGAACGCATTGAAAATGGGTTTTTAGAAAACAAATCGGTTTGTAATTTTGATCAAAATATTTTCTCGTTCAGGCTCGAGTTTAGATATCATTGAATTCCATGAGTTTGTAATTCTCAATCTTTAAGGTCAATCTCAAGGATTGAGTAATATCAGTCTTAAAAGCTGATTTTTGATCTTTAAGGAGATTATCCTTTCTGGGGATCTGATTCATTAGTCTTATCAAGCTAATTTGCACGGTGCCCTCCCCATTTTACAAGACAGATCCTCTCATGGTTAGGATAAGTCTGACCACTTGGCGACCCTGTTTGATGCTGAGGTCCGTGGATTTCCTGCTGATTTTAGTGATGACTTTTCTAGATTTTTCGTCAACCTACAGCTGGTCTGGACGACAACTTCCTGACCTAAATCAAGAAGCGCGTTTCTTTTTCGGAAGACTTTACTTCCTTTTAATGATGGAATTGATTCATCGTGTAGATCCATCTCTTCTTTTCTTTCATCGGGTAAAACAGTTTAGTTTAGTCCAAAGCAAAAGTATTTTCAGTTATTTGTTACAGATATATGTGACATATGTTTAAGATAACTTGGTAATTTTTCCCACACTTGGCTTTTATTTTCCTTTTTATTGTCCTCTATTCCATTTTAAATGAATTTTAACATTTTGGTTTGTTTCTCAATTTATGTCCTTTCCGAGGTAACAATAATTTCGGTGTTAAAACCTAGTTTTATCGTTCATAAATATGTATAAACATGATTTTGAGTTCATTTAGTTGAAAATTTTGAAAAATTTTACTAGAATTGGGTAGTCAGTATATAAGACTAGGGCTGTTCTTTATTATCAGAGAGCACTAGGTTCTAATACAACTACTGCTTTGCTAGTATTTTTAATGGTAACCAAGTGTTTAAGATAAAAATTTTAAAAATCCGAAAGAATTTAACCCCTTCCCACACTTAAGATCTTGCAATGCCCTCATTTGCAAGAAATCAGTAACAATTTAAATTATTGAGGGTGATTTATGTGAAAATGATTAAATTTTACCAAAGTTTCCAAACATATTTGTGTTTGTGTTGAATGATAAATGGTGCACATCATTTGTTCATTCTGTCTTGTTGTTATATCACATTTATTTTGCATCTTGTCGTCAAAATTAGTTGCTTTTGCTGAACTTAATGCCAGTCTTTGAAAATGCGTTGTTTTACCCTGTTGTGTACATAAGATAAACTGCAAACCTATATACATATTTTTGAAGTTTGGTATATTACCCCACATTCAAAAATTATTGAAATCTAAGAATAAAAGTTAGAAAATTATAAAAACTATTACAATATTAACATAAGTATTAAATGTATCAACATTACAAATTACAAAATAAATAAAACTAAGTAGATTAGGGATGATACTGATACCAGTAGGGGTTCCATGCATAACCATAGGTGCTATAAAATGCTTCGGCTGGGTTATACGTAGGATACGGTGGTTGAATCTCTATAGACCAGGGAGGGAATATGGGCGATGGAGTAGGAATATAGTTTCTACCTATATGTTGGCAATAAGCTATGATTTGGTTTTGATGAACTTGCCAATCTTCAAATGCTCTATGTCTAGCATTTTCATACTCTTGTTAAGCTATAAACCTTTGCATTTCTGCCATTTCATTTCCCCCTCCTACATTACCTTGCTATTGGTTTCTCTCAACCTATGGATGTCTACCATGGTATTGTACTGCGGCGTTATTTTGCCTCTTCAAAACCTTCGCACCATGGTATACATTTAAACCTATTGTATCGCGGGGTTCTGGTTCTTCGACTAATAATCCCCCCCCCCCGACTTATATCCACACCGAGATATTCAGCAATCAAAGTAATAAATATACCACCTCCTATTATGCTATGCGGTCTCATCCCCCTAACCATAGCTGATAAATAATAACCCACACAATAAGGTATACTTACAGCGCTTTGTGGGTCTCGAATACACATGTGGTAAAACAAATCCTGTTCATTTACCTTTTCCTTGTTCTTACCTCGTTGTGTAATCGAATTGGCTAAAAACCTATGAATTACTCTTAATTCATCTCTATCTATATCCAAATAAGAGTAATTTCCCCCTTTAAATCGGTGATGGCTAGTCATTTGACTCCATACACCATGCGTATCAAAATTTTCGTCTATCTTTCTACCGTTCAATATCAACCCTCTACAATCGGCAGATGCTAACTCCTCAGGCGTATATATACGTAAAGCCTGAGCCATGTCTAGTAAAGACATGTGGCACATCGAACCTCCTAACAAAAATCTAATAAAAGATCGATCGGTTAAACTAGCTACCCGATCATTTAATTCTATACTACACAACAATTCTTCACACCATACTTTATATACAGGTCTACGTATGTTGAATAACCGTACCCAATCGTTAAAAGTAGAATTACCATACCTCTGTGCAAGTAATTCCCTAATTGGCCCGGCCAATTCTACAGCTTCTAATGGTTCCCATTCTATGACCCTAGGTACTTCAACAGCTTTAGAATGAAGAGTATGCAAACCCCTTTGGTATTTTGGATAATCTATCCAAAGTCTGTCAAATCTCAGGTTCGGGTGCAAATCTTCCAAGTGCATATCAGAAAATGTCATGACTGGATGAGGTATATCTTGTTTGTAGTAGTTATCCACCTCCTGTTATTCCGCATTCTCAGCAGGAGCATTGCGAGCTTGGGATGAAGATTCACCCCTTTCAGTCTTTTTTCTTGAGTAATTCCTTGATAGCATCCTTCTCAACATGATTTTAGTAAAAGATTTGATGATTAACGGTGAAAAATTGTGAATTTGGGAGTGTTTTCTCGAGTTTTTTCGGGTTATTTTCGCAGTTTTTGTGGTGTGGGGATGTTCAATTGATCAGTTTTTGCGTTTTATTTTTTTTCTGTATTTTGGCACCTCCGCGAGTCGCGGTGTTTGACCCTTCAAACTCCGCGAGTCGCGGAGTTTGTATTTTTTTTTTTTTATATAAGCCTTAACTTATAAAACATATATAAAATAAATTTAAAATTTTGTTTTCCTTTGTTTTAGGACGAGGTCGTTTCGGATCGATGTCCTAGTCCGTCCTTCGATAAAATTTTAAAATTTGTCTTTTTGTAGCGATTGTTTTAAAAGCTAAGATTTTTGGTTTTTTTTTTTAATGTTTTTGGCATACTTTAATTCAATAAGATTAAAAATAATGATAATAAAAGTTCTCGTCCCTCCCTCGGGTAAAGCAATTTCGGTTCAAAGACGTAGTCTTCAACTTACGACGAATTTTAAAAATCATATTTTTAGCTTAGCGAAATAAAGTAAATTTTTGTTTTTAAATTCACACCAAACTTAAAATAAAAATACATAAAATTCAAAATTAATATTAAAAATTCACACCAAACTTAAAATTTGAAATGCATAAAATTAAAAATTCTTATTTTAAAAATTAAAAATTCACACCAAACTTAATTTAAAAATTCATATTATAAAATCACACCAAACTTATATTATATTTTTCAAATATTTACAATTTTAAATATATTGTTTTTATAAAGTTTACAATATTAATTTAAGATTTATATATTAATTTTAAAAACATGGTAAAAATAAAATTAAAAATCTTTTTGGCTTTTTATCCCACTTTAATCAATCAAATATTATCAAAAATATGCGCCCCTCTTTTCGGTAAAGCAATTTCGGTTCCAAGACCTAATTTAACTCATGACGAATTTTTAAAATATTTTGGGTTGATTGATTAAAGATAATTATACCTTAAGAATAAACGTTAAATTTCGCAGTGATGTAATAAATTTTTGTATGATATCAATAATTTCGGTCGCCAAACCTTATTTTATTTAATATCAATTTAATACTTTATAGCGAACAAATTAGCGTTTATTATCAAAAGGTTAAAAATAAAAACTGTACAGACTTACCTGTGAGATAGTATTCTTAGTTATACGATCTATCCCATTCATAAGATAGTCGGTTTAATTGGTTTTCCATAGCTACATAGGCGTAACCTCGAGCATTCCGTGTTTTTTCTTCTAAACATATGAACGGTCCGTCTCTGCATAAAGTAACAAATTCGGTATTTGAATAGGTTTGATTATTTGAACATTTACCTCCATGTGACCATTTTCCGCATTTGTGACATCTTTCTAGGTGTCGTGCTCTTCTTTTCGCTGCGGATTTTGATTTTCCTTTACCAAATTGTGACTTATTATCTTCGCATCTGGATTCTTTTCTTACTCCGTCCAATCTTTCTCTGATTACTGATACTATTTCACTCGGAAGTGTGTCATTATTACGTTTAGTGATCAAAGCGTGTAGCATTAGACCATGGTTTAGTTCACAGGCAGTCTTCATTTCGTAAAAACCTAAAAAAATAAAAATTCAGAATGGAGGAGAAGACTAGTTCTTTAGGGTCTGCTAGGGAAAGACCATTCGGGTTCCATTTTCGAGAACTACACGAATACAGACAATCTAACTCTAATAGAAATACATAAACCTCCCTATACTTAGTTTGAAATTGTGATTAACATTATTTTCAATTGAATCATCAACAACTTGTATATCTTTGACTTTTACTTCAATCCATTTGTTGATTTCCTCCGTAACTTTCACAAATTCAACTAACATCGCCTTTTCTTTTGACGATAAATTGGATATTAATCGGTTATATAACTTAAAGTTTCCTTTAATCTTAGCATCGTGAATCCGTTTATAAAGTTTCTTCGCTGAACTGTTAAAAATGGGTTCATCTAATTTCGTATCATCAACGGCATTCTTTGTGATTGGATCATCATTAAGTGTTTCTTCATCTTCCCCACACTTATGCATTTTTATTGGTCTAACAGTTTTAGTTGGTGGAGATCTAAACTTTCGGTTAACAAAGGTGATCGATGTATCACCATCCCTAAGTGTCATTCTACCTTCTCTTACATCAATGAATGCCTCGGTGGTTGCTAAAAATGGGCGACCTAGAATTAGAGGAATATCAAGATTTTCCTCCATATTAATCACTATGAAGTTTGCAACAATGGTCAAACTTCCCACGTTAACAAGTAAATTATTTGCTATTCCAACCGGGTGTTTAATGGTTTGGTCAAATGATTGAACACCTATTTTGGTTGGTTTTAATTTACCCATGCCTAATCTTTTGTATAAGGAAAGAGGCATAATATTTGCACTTGCTCCTAAATCTGCGAGTCCATTATATACAGCACCATCATTAAGCAAGCAAGAAATGATAAATTCACCCGGGTCTCCTGCTTTAGTAAGTCGAGTTGGTTTGTAAACCTTTTTCGGGTGTTCTTTCCTTGGTTTTTTCACTTCTATTTGAATTTCTTGTTCACATTTTTCTTCGTTTTTTGGAATGAGAGGTTTGTATAAGAATTCTTCTTCATCACTCAAATTTGAATCCTCCTTATATTCTAATTTTGATTTTTCATATGTTGTTGATAACATATTTATGTTTTCATTTTGAAGGTTTTCTTGGGTGGTGAAATTATGATTAACTTCATTGTCAACTTCCATCAGACCATGTATGTAATGTTTAACTCTGTGACCATTAACTTTAAATTCAATTCCATTTGAATTTATTAATTCTATCGTTCCGTATGGGAAAACTCTTTTGACTATGAATGGTCCAGACCATCTTGATTTCAATTTTCCAGGAAATAGCTTGAATCGTGAATTGAAAAGAAGAACTCTGTCTCCTTCTTTAAATTCTTTTGAACTTCTGATTCTTTTATCATGCCATTTCTTCGTTCTTTCTTTATAGATTAATGAATTTTCGTATGCTTCATGTCTTAATTCTTCTAATTCATTTAGTTGACTTAATCGTAGACGTCCGGCTTCATGTAAATCAAGATTACATGTCTTCAAAGCCCAAAATGCTTTGTGTTCAATTTCTACTGGAAGATGACATGCTTTTCCGTAGACGAGTTTAAAAGGTGTGGTTCCAATTGGAGTTTTGTAGGCTGTTCTAAAAGCCCAGAGTGCATCCTCCAATTTAATGGACCATTCCTTCGGATTTGATCCTACGGTTTTCTCTAGAATACGTTTTAAAGCTCGGTTGGTATTTTCAACTTGTCCACTTGTTTGTGGATGATATACGGTGGAGATTTTATGAGTTACTCCATATCTTTTAAGAACTTTCTCAAGTTGATTATTACAGAAATGAGTTCCCCGATCACTTATTAAAGCTTTCGGTGTTCCGAACCTTGCAAAAAGACGTTTTAAAAAGTTGACTACAACTCGTGCATCGTTAGTTGGGAGAGCTTGTGCTTCCGCCCATTTAGATACATAATCAATGGCTACGAGAATATAGAGATTATTATGAGATTTTAGAAATGGACCCATAAAGTCAATACCCCAAATGTCAAATACTTCACATACTTGTATGACATTTTGTGGCATTTCATCACGTTGACTTATTTTTCCGGCCCTTTGACAAGCATCACAGGATTTGCAAAGAAGGTGTGCGTCTTTGTAAATTGTAGGCCAATAGAATCCAGCATCATAAACTTTTCTTGCTGTTAGTTGAGGCCCATAATGCCCTTCTGTTGGTCCTGTGTGACAATGGTTTAAAATTTTACTAGCTTCATCTCCGAATACACATCGGCGTATTATTCCATCGGGACAACTTTTAAACAGATGTGGATCTTCCCAAAAATAGTGTTTTATATCACTAAAGAATTTCTTTCGTTTTTGGTACGATAATCCTTTTTCAAGGAATCCACATACTAAGTAGTTTGCATAGTCTGCAAACCATGGTATTTCATTATAATCTATCTTCAATAGATATTCATCAGGAAAGTTGTCTCGTATGGCCGATTCATTTAGAACTTCTAATTCGGAATTTTCAAGACGAGAAAGATGATCAGCGGCGAGATTTTCTGCTCCTCTTTTATCTCGGATTTCAATATCAAACTCTTGTAAGAGTAAGATCCAACGGATTAATCTTGGTTTAGCATCTTGTTTGAAAATAGGTATCTAAGAGCAGAATGGTCGGTATAGACCACCGTTTTAGCTAGAACGAGATATGATCGAAATTTGTCAAACGCAAAGACAATAGTAAGGAGTTCTTTTTCAGTAGTTGTATAATTTGTTTGTGCTCCTTGTCACGTCTTACTAGCATAATATATAGGTTGAAATAGTTTTTCAATCCTTTGTCCTAAAACGGCTCCCATTGAAAAATCACTTGCATCGCACATTAATTCAAACGGTAGATTCCAATTTGGTGTTATCATGATTGGCGCATTAGTGAGTTTCTCTTTAAGAATATTAAAAGATTTGATACATTCATCTGAAAAGATGAATGGAGCATCCTTTTCTAGGAGTTTATTCATAGGAGTGGCAATTTTAGAAAAATCTTTTATGAAACGTCGGTAAAAACCGGCATGCCCTAGAAAACTCCTAACTCCTCTAACATTGGTGGGATGTGGAAGTTTAGCAATTACATCTACTTTAGCTCTATCCACTTCAATTCCTTCTTTTGAGATTTTATGACCAAGAACGATGCCTTCTTTAACCATAAAATGGCATTTCTCCCAATTAAAAACTAGATTTGATTGTTCGCATCTAATAAGCATTCGTTCCAGATTAACTAGACATGATTCAAATGTATCACCGAAGACTGAAAAGTCATCCATGAAAACTTCCATGAATTCTTCTATCATGTCATGAAAAATAGCCATCATACACCTTTGAAAGGTTGCAGGGGCATTGCAAAGTCCAAATGGCATGCGTTTGTAAGCAAAAGTACCATAAGGGCACGTGAACGTGGTTTTCTCTTGGTCCTCGGGTGCTATTGGAATTTGAAAATATCCGGAAAATCCATCTAGAATACAATAGTAACTATTTCCGGCTAATCTTTCCAACATTTGATCAATGAAAGGTAAGGGAAAGTGATCTTTTCTGGTGGCATCATTTAATTTTCTATAATCAATACACACACACCATCCTGTTACAGTCCTAGTAGGAATAAGCTCATTTTTCTCATTTATAATGACAGTCATGCCACCCTTCTTAGGCACGCATTGAACTGGGCTTACCCATGGACTATCAGAAATTGGATATATTAGTAGTTTAATAATTTCTTTTTTAACTACATCTTGCATATTCGGATTTAGTCTTCGTTGGCGTTGCACATACGTTTTATGACCTTCTTCCATAAGGATTTTATGTGTGCAATACGAAGGACTTATTCCTTTAATATCATGAATCTTCCATGCAATGGCTGGTTTATGAACTTTCAACACAGAAATGAGTTATGATTTCTCATTTTTAGTAAGAGAAGACGATATTATTACAGTTAATTCAGATTCACCATGTAAATAAGCGTATTCCAAATGGTTTGGAAGTGGCTTTAACTCTAATTTCGGAGGTTCTTCTATCGATGATTTGTATCGATATCTGTCTTCTTCTTTTAGCATTTGAATTTTTTCTGTCGTTGGTTCATATCCATTAGCTATTAGTGTAGCTAACATTTCAGATTCATCAATTGGTTCAGTTCCTTCTCCTAAAGAACATTCTCCTGTTCCTTGTAATTCTAGAAATTCTTCTAATAATTCTGCATGTGCATCTATAGTTTGAATATAATAACATGTATCATCTGCAGATTGAGGTTGTTGCATTGCTCTATCAACTGAAAAGGTAACACTCTCGTCCTCTATACTTAGGGTCAATTTCTTACCGAACACTTCTATCATTGCTTTAGCCGTGTTTAAGAATGGTCTTCCTAATATGAGAGGAACTTGAGAATCTTCTTCCATGTCCAAAATAACAAAATCTACTGGAAATACTAAAGTACCAACTTTAACTAGCATGTTCTCCATTATCCCTCTAGGATATTTTATTGATCGATCGGCTAGTTGTATACTTATTCTGGTTGGTTTCAATTCTCCAAGGTCTAGTTTAGCGTATAGTGAATACGGCATTAAATTTATACTAGCACCTAAGTCTGCCAATGCTTCTATTGAACTAAGACTACCCAGAAAACATGGAATTGTGAAACTTCCTGGATCAGATAATTTTTCTGGTATCTTATTCAACAGCACTGCTGAACAATTAGCATTCATAGTAACAGCCGAGAGTTCTTCCATTTTCTTTCTATTTGAGATTAGATCTTTCAAGAATTTAGCATATCTAGGCATTCCTGAAATCACATCAATGAAAGGAAGATTTACATTTATCTGTTTAAACATATCCAAGAATTTGGATTGCTCGGCTTCAAGTTTCTCTTTCTTCATTTTACTCGGGTAAGGAAGTGGTGGTTGGTATGGTTTAACATAAGGTTTAGCCTTAACTGTGTTATCTTCATTAACCTTCTCAACTACCGGTTCTTTTTCCTTATCTTGATCAGGTTGTGGTTCTTGTGGAGTAGGAATAGCTTCATCAGAAGTTACAGGTATTTCAGGTGGTTTAAGTGTTGTACCACTTCTTGTGGTAATGGCTTTAGCTGTTTCATTCTGGGGGTTACCATTTGTATCACTAGGTAGACTTCCCGGTTTTCTTTCACCTATTAACCTTGCTAGGTTACTTACTTCTTGTTCCAGATTTTGAATAGAAGCTTGTTGATTTCTAAATGCTTGAGCATTTTGTTCATTAGTTTGTTTTTGAGATGTGAAAAACTGCGTTTGAGTTTCAACTAGCTTTATCATCATATCTTCTAAATTCGGCTTTTTATCATCGGTTTGTGGTGGTTTGTTTTGAAAATTAGGTCTTTGCTGGTTGTAAGTATTGTTAGATACTTGTTGATTGCTAGGACCTTGTTGGTTGTTGTATGGAACATTTCTGTTATAATTCTGGTTTTGATTGTAGATTGGTCTTGGCGGTTGATAATTATTTTGATAATTATTTCCAGGCCTTTGGTTTATGTATGAAATATTCTCTCTTTGTTCCATTCTTAATTCAATACTGAGACAATCTTTTGTCAAATGTGGTCCTCCACACTGCTCACAACTAATTTGTATTGAGTGAATATCTTTAGTCATCTTTTCCATTCGTCTCTTGACAGCATCTATCTTTGCGGAAATGGAATCTAAGTCATGGCTAGAATCGGCTCTAGCTGCTTTAGATGATCTAACGATATCTTTTTCTTGGTGCCACTCATGTGAGTGGGAAGCAGTGTTATCAATAATTTTATAAGCATCAGTTTCTGTTTTCTTCATAATAGAACCACCAGCTGCTATATCTATGTCTTTCCTTGTAGTGATGTCGCATCCTTGGTAGAATATTTGTACTATTTGACAGGTGTCTAAACCATGTTGCGGACATCCTCTTAATAACTTTCCAAATCTTGTCCACGCCTCATATAGAGTTTCATTCGATTTTTGTGTAAACGTAACAATTTCTCCTTGAAGTCTTACGGCTTTAGATGCCGGAAAGAATTGTTTAAGAAATTTTTCAACTAAAACGTCCCATGTATCAATCGCCCCTTCAGGTAACGATTCCAACCAATCTTTGGCTTCTCCCTTTAAAGTCCAGGGAAATAACATGAGATATATCTGTTCATCCTCCACTTCTCGGATTTTAAATAGTGTGCAGATCCTATTAAAGGTACGAAGATGTTCATTTGGATCTTCCTTTGGAGCACCACTAAATTGTCATTGATTAGTCACCATGTGTAGAATTTATCCTTTGATTTCATAATCTGGTGCATTAATGTCTGGATGAGTAATTGCGTGACCTTGGCCAGTGCGTTTGGCTCTCATTCGGTCTTCCATACTTAAAGGTTCCAGATTCTCCATAATTGAATTTATTGAATCGGAATCACTAGAGGATTCTGATTTAATGGTTCGTTCCTCAACAATCTCTGTTTGAATGATTGGTGGTTCCGGAGGAAAATTTAATGGTTCAGGATCTATGAATCGTCCCTGAATATTCTCCGGATTCTCAATTGTGAGGTCGGGTTCAAAAAATGGATTATCGGAAATTTGAACTGGAGTACTTGGTCGACTGGATGAAGATTCTAAAGAAAAATCAACGGCGGTAATATTTGCTAAATGTCTTGATCTAGTTACAGGTGGTGAACGTACAAAAGGTGGTGAACGTCTTGCTCGGTGCATTCACTGAATATCCTATTAGGTTTTAAAAAAGAAAGAAAAATTATATAAGTTATCCAATTAATAGACTTTTCTGATTTTGCCCACGTTTCGAATAGCCAAAAGATGCAGCAGAGGGCAGGATTCGTTTGGTCTCAATATAATTGAGGACTGTTTGGCTCCAATAACCCGGTCCACGTACAAATCCAACTATTACTACGAACCAGAAAATTTTGATGTCTATCAATTTAACCACTTAAAATAAATTTTCGTAATTTTAAGAAATTTAGATAAGAAGTAGAATAAAAATCTATGTCCTAAAAACTAGAATAGCGAGAAATAAGAAAGAAAAAGAGCGTGTCGGAAAAAGATCGAAAAATAAAAATAAGAAAGAAAAAGAGTGACTTATAGAACTTAAAAACACTAAACTAACCTAACCTTATTACTATCACTAACTTAAAATTATAATCGCAAATTGAGATTACTAATTGGAATGATAATTGATACATAGGTAAAAGGCGTCTAAAAATATTAAAGCTTACAAGTAAAACTATATCCCAAATGGCAATATCTTAAAAAGAAACTAAAACTTAAAAAGGCGTCGCAAAATTCTAAAGTACCTAAATC
Organism: Rutidosis leptorrhynchoides; assembly: GCF_046630445.1. Lineage (NCBI taxonomy): Eukaryota > Viridiplantae > Streptophyta > Magnoliopsida > Asterales > Asteraceae > Rutidosis > Rutidosis leptorrhynchoides. The sequence goes on from NC_092338.1 coordinate 379,628,303, forward strand.
TTAGTCTAAAGAAAAAGCACTTAAGGGATTTTACTGCAAAGCTTAAAAATCTAGAACTAAAAATAACTATGGCAAAAACTATGTATTAAAACTAAATACGAGCGAAAAATACAAAAAATTACGCTAAAACAATTAAAAAGGGACAAAATATAAAAATATACTAAAAGTTGAAAAAATTACAATTTTTATAAAAATATTATTTTTATATTATTTATTTTATAAAACTATTACTTTTATATATATAAATAAAACTAATAAAAAATAATTATTACAAATTAATTAAATCTTAAACTAAATAATAAATTAATTAACCCTAAATACTAATTAATTAATAATAATAATTAAAACTCCTTAATAAATGCCAAATTAGGGTTGTTGTGTGCCCGTGTCAGACGGCTCCGCGAGTTGCGGTATTCGAAGCTGCAAACTCCGCGAGTCGCGGGGTTCCAAAATTCAACTCTGGTGTAGTTTTTAATTCGACTTTTTTTTTCTTTTTATATTCTATTTTTTTTATATGTTTTAAATAAAAATATTTAAATAAAACTTATATTTTTATAAAATAAAAATAAAGAAACTTTATAAAACTTAAATATTTAACAAAATCTTAAAAAAATATATAATTTTTTTTTTAATTATTAGCGTTGCGCTTTCGGCTTTTAAGCTAGATTATCCCCGGCAGCGGCGCCAAAAATACTTGATGTTATGCGAGGTGTATATAAAATAGCTTTTAAATTTTACAAGGAAATACTATTAAATACGATACAATTTTACACAAGATATTTATTTATTTATAGAATGGATATACTTAAACCTTGCTACAACACTTATAGGCAGTGTACCTAATCGTACAGTAGTATAGTTTTTAGTAAGTCCGGTTCGTTCCACAGGGAAAATCTTTAAACAAAGCTTAACGCTATATTAGTTTACTTTTATAAAAATACAAATATATATATAAGTAATATTATTATTATAAAGGGGGATTTTTACCGTTTAATGACCGGTTTGTCGATTTTAAAACTTTAGTCGCAGTTAAAACAAAATGTAAAATATTAAATAAATAAAAGACTTAATTTAAAGCGTAAAGTAAATAACGATAATGAAATTGCGAATAATAAAAGTGCGATAAAATAAACTTGCGATAATTAAAAAGTACGATAATTAAAAGTGCAATTAAATACAATAACAATAAATAAAAATGCGATAATTAGAAGTGCAATTAAATATAAAATAAAGGAAATTAAATATGAAATAAAAGAATTATGCTTATTTAAACTTCCGTAATCATGATGTTTGACGTGTTGATTTTAGTTTTATGCCCATGGGTTAATTGTCCTTTGTCCTGGATTATTTAATATGTCCATACGGATTTGTCCATAATAGTCCATCAGTCATAAATATAAAGAGCGAAAGCCTTCGTCAAATTATTCTTATTCCCGAAGTCAAATATTTCAACTAATTGGGGATTCGAATTGTAACAAGGTTTTAATACTTTGTTTAATGAATACACCAGGTTATCGACTGCGTGTAAACCAAGGTTTTACTACTTTGTTAACAATTACACCAATTACCCTTGAATGTAATTCACCCCTATTTCAACTAGTCTATTAACTATTAATCCAGTTCCGTGTCCGGTAAAATGAATAATTATTGGTATTTATAGATATCCCGCCCACCGTACCCAGTCAAGCGTATGTGGTTATATATAAATACGTCGAATTATAAGTTTGTATATTAAATTAACAAGGTATTGTTTAGTTAATATAAAATCCATTAATAGCCCATAGTCTAATTTCCACAAGTGTCGTTCTTTTATCCAAACCCCAATTATGGTACAAAGCCCAGTTACCCAATTTTAGTAATTACCCCAACATCATGATTACTTCGGATTAAATAAGCATAATAATAACTTAGCTACGAGACATTAAATTAAAAAGGTTGAACATAACTTACAATGATTAAAAATAGCGTAGCGTTACACGGACAAAATTTCGACTTACACCCTTACAACATTTGCTAACATACCCTTATTATTAGGATTAAAATTAAAATTAAAATTAAAATATAAATTATAAATATAAATATTACGTATAGATATAGAGAGATTGATATATTATGTTATATTTTTTACGATCAGAATGCGCGAGCTTTATAGGCAGTTTCAACATTTGGGGTTCCGCGACTCGCGGCCCTTTTCTTCTTCAAACTCCGCGAGTCGCGGAGATCGTTTTTACAGCTCACCCACATTTGGCTCTTTGTTTGCCGACGATTTATTTTATAAATATAATATATATATAATTAATATAATTAATTATATATTATATTATATTTATATACATAGTTAACTTGTAATTTTTAGTCCGTTGCGTCGAGCGTTGAGAGTTGACTCTGGTTCCGGTTCCGAATTTTCGAACGTCCTTGCGTGCAATTTAATATCTTGTACTTTGCGTTTTGAATCTTGTACTCTTGTAATTTCGAGACATTTCTTATCAATAATTGGAACCACTTTAATTGTATTTTGTACTTTTGAGCTTTTTGGTCGTTTGCGTCTTCAATTCGTCGAATCTGTCTTTTGTCTTCACCTTTTAATATTTAAACGAATATCACTTGTAAATAGAACAATTGCAACTAAAAGCTTGTCTTTCTTGGGGAATAATGCTATGAAATATATGTTCGTTTTTAGCATTATCAGCTACATCTTTCCCCGTAAACAATCAACAGCACACCGTCTTCGCAAGGTATACGAAGAATCTTCTCACCACAGATAACTTCTGCTCTTACTTTGGACAACCAGTCCATACCAACTATCACATCGAAGCTTCCCAACTTAATGGGTATCAGTTCAATCTCAAAATCTATACCAGCTAAGTTTATAATACCTCCTCGGCTAATTTGGTCAACTTTCTTAAGTTTTTCATTGGCTACCTCAATAAGCATACTCTCCTTTAAAGGAACTAACGACCAATTTATCTTAGAGTAAAAGTGTCTACATACATAACTTCTATCGACACCAGTATCAAACAGGACAGAAGCTAATAGATTGTTGATAGTGAATATACCTGTAACCAAGTCGGGGTTCTCACGGGCATCTCTTACGTTTACGTTGAAAGCTCTTCCACGCGCTGGCCCACCATCCTTTCTCTTGTTGGGAAATTCATTCCTGAAGTGGCCCTGTTTTCCGCATTCATAGCACTTCCTTGGTTCAGTAGGGTTTGTCTTCACAGTTGGGGTGGTGATCTTGCAGTTCTTGTCAATGTGCCCAGTCTTTTTACACTTTTCACAGACCACGTTGTAGTACCCGGTATGATGCTTGTAGCATCTCTTGCACTGCGGGAGACTACCCTTGTAGTTAGGGTTTGAGCTAAGGTTCGGGTTGGGGTTCCTCCCTTCATTGTTTGCCTTGAAACTTTCATGACTCTTAGCTGGGTTTTGATCAAAGACCCTTCCCTTGTTGCTGTCCCACTTACGTTTCTCATTACTAGCTCCCGATTCAGATTTCGCCTTTTCTGGTTCTTTGCTGGTAATTTGGTTCATCAGGGTGTGCGCCATGCGCATAGCTTCTGGGACATTTGCTGGTTTTGAAGAGGTGACATTTCCCAGAATGGTCTTGGGAAGTCCCCACAAGTATCATTCCATTCGCTTAAATTCAGGGGTAACCATCGTGGGGCACATCAAAGCTAGCTCCAAGTACCTTCGGTTATAGCTATCAAGATCAGTCCCTACAAATTTCAGTTCCAAAATCTCTGTTTCTATCTTCTGAATTTCGGTTCGGGGGCAATACTCCTCGATCATAGCCCCCTTAAATTCCTCCCACGGTGTAGCATAAGCCTCGTCAATTCCCTTAGCCTAAGCAAGGGTGTTCCACCAAGTTAAAGCGCCGTCCGACAGCGTACAGGAGGCATACTTAGTTTTGTTCATTTCTGAGCAGTTACTCACATAGAATACAGCTTTCAATTTCTCAAACCATCTCGTCAGCCCAACTGGCCCCTCAGTACCACAGAAATTGTGGGGCTTGTAGCTCTGGAATTCCTTATAAGTACACCCATTTTGAATGTGCGGGTTAACCGGTGGAGCTTGGGGGTTGGCATCCGCCATAGCTGCGGCTACTCGAGCAGCAATCATTTCCTCGATCTGTGCCGCTGTGGGTGTTTCCCTTGGAACTCTTCCGTTTGCCATTGATCTTCTAAACAAAATTTTTGACTTAAGTCAAAATTCAGCATTCAATAAATAATAATACAGTATATGGTAACCAACATGGAATCAACACAACACATGTTAATTAAGTATTGCAACTAGATACAGATACCAGAAAATCATCATATAGTAACGTAAATAGAACACCGTACAGAAATTTAACAACACAAAGTTCCATTCATTAATAAGAAAGTGGCATAAATCCGCATAAGGTTCATACAGTACATGAGTAAAACATGAAACTACAAACGGGATTACATAATGAAATCTAATACAATAGCCCTATGGTGACGGTGGGTAAAGGATGTCCATCATGTGGGACACCTGGTCCTCGAGCTCAGTCACCCGAGCACGAAGGGCATACACTTCCCTCGTCAGTTCCTCGATGACGGGAGATGCTGGTGGTGCAGATAATGCTGGTGGAGCAGGTGGTGCAGATGGTGCAGTACCAGAAGTAGATGGTGCGTAACGGAAAACCTTACGCACGAATGGATCAGCAGGGTAAGGCACAACCTGCTTACGGGCGGTAACCCTAACCAACTGTCCGCGTGCGTCTACGAACGGTCTACCTCTGTTAACCCCTGGAATCACAGTACCATCGAAACGATATCGCTTCTTCGGCAGGGTAGATGGCGGCTGTACGGGCTCCTCCTCAGGGTCCTCCTCGGAATCCTCGTCGCTGGAGTCGTCGGATGATGAATCGTCTGAATCATTTGAAGGTGGATGTGCCTGACCGGTGGTCATAAGTCGGTATCTACCAGGTGGGATTGGCACGACACGTCCATCAGCAAGGCGTCTAGCCCAATGTCCATGCTCATTATGGAAAGGACCATCCCCGTTTCCCCCAGAAATCACAGCACCACCGGAATGGTTATGTGGCTCTAGGAGTCCTGGGCTGGGTGGAGCTGGAATCTCCTCTGGATCCTCGTCTCCATCTGAGATGATCATCAGGTCAGGTGCGTGGCTACTATCCCCAGAGGACGAACGGCCAGAGTCGCTGGAGGGTAGCGATGACGGGATCTGTGAGTCAGCAGCAGTAGCAAGCGAGGTGGCAGATGAATCTGAGTTGCTCTCCAAGTCAATGATGATGGGTGGAATGTCCGATATCTGAACAAGGAAAAATAACTTTTTTCATGTCAGTAAGACATATAGCAAGCACGTAATGAGGCAAAATAACTACGACAGTCTAGATCATCTATAGCAGTAAATAGCGTGGTAATAATAACAAATCCTACAGAAGTATCGTGCAATCGAAAGCAGATAGTAGCATGCAGTAGTGAAAACATGTAGTAGCATACGGCATATAGCAGTAAAAGTAAATAGTAGCATGCAGTAAGTTCCGCAGAAATAAGTAAACTAGCAAGTTGTAGATTAGTCCTATTAGTGAATCCTACTTGGCTAGGTCTAGACTCACTAATGCAACCTAATTCCCTACAACCAATGTTCTGATACCAAATGTGACGCCCCGTACAAAACCATCGTGTACGAATTGTTAATAACAGGATCATTACAAGGTCAAACACTATATGTTGTTTTAAATTAAGTTTGCATTCACAAAAAGGGGTGACATCTTAACTAACATCAAATGTTTTACAACGATAGTATGCTTCTACGAATAGAAGCAATTAACATAAGTACGAGACCCAAAGGTCATTACAAATTCATTGTTCAAAAGTAACATAGTTTGTGAATGCAAGGTAAACGTTTCATGCAGAGACATCTCTAACAAAAGCAGCGGGAGTCTACACAACAAGACTACTACAGCGGAAGCATCAAACCTCTAAGCACCTGAGAAAACATGCTTAAAAATGTCAACACGAATGTTGGTGAGCTATAGTTTAAATGTAACAGTAATGTAAGGTAGGCCATGAGATTTCGTATTTCAAAACAGTATGAAAAGTATATGCTTAACCGTGGGCACTTGGTAACTAACTTAACGTAAATATCATCCCCTAAAAATACACTTGGCGAGTGCGTAAGTTTACAAAATACTAAACACCCGTTAAATGTTAGCGCGACTAGCCCGAGTGGGGATGTCAAACCCTATGGATCCATATCTAAGATTCGCGTTCACCGGTTCAAAAACTAATGACTAAACGTTACCGAGCTAAGGGGAAAGTTTATGCCGTTATATAACCCACACATATATAAAGATTAAGTACTCGTGCCTACTATGTAAAACGTAAAAAGCGCATGTATTCTCAGTTTCCAAAATAGTTAAAGTAAAAAGGGATGCTATAACTCACAGTGAAAAGTAGTAAAGTCGATACGAGATAAGTAAGCAAGTAGTTGGTCCGAAAGGTCCTCAACCTAAGTCAAAAGTTACTAAGTCAGTAAATCGTTCCCAAAGGTTTAAAAGTATGTAAATTAGGTCTTAAGTATCATCATCATTCAACAACATAAGTAAAAAGTAAAGTAAGTTTTCAATCAAGAATAGAGATCGAAACAAGGGCTGACTTTGTTCAGCTACCACGACCTCTATATGAACTGAAATGAGGTGAGAACAGTGGCCATGGATCCGTATATGAGTTCTTTAACCACTGACCAATTTTTAGAACCAAACTCGTCTTTGTGTGACCGTGACGACGGTTTAAGTACGAGTAGGTCAGAAATTTCAGCACAACGTTAAAAGGGCGTAGTAACTTTCAGAAGGCTATAAATCCTAAACCGTATATCAGATTTAGGCGAGGCCTAAATGGAAAATCATCTAATCGAACCGAACTAACTGGAAATCTACTTTCCAGTAGCCCAGGGAGTTTGATCAGACCCAGAAAATAGTAAGCAAAGTGCTCCAGTGGGATTCTTGGTGCTTGATGTTCATCACGGTTCTCATCCTTGATGCTTGTAGCCTCAAGTGTACAACTCGTTGATGTGATTGCATCACCTTAACCAAGTTTTAACCATCATGACACTAGTGTATGTCTAAGATAAATAGCACAACTCATTTAAGGGTTGTAAGAAGGTTGATGAACCAAAGTTGCATCAAGATCTTAGATCCGACACATACATGAGTTCTAATAGTAATATTAAGCTATAAACTTGAATGTAAACTAAATAAACAAGATCTTAAGTTGTAGAACTTAGATCTTGAAGATCCTAGACTAAAAAGTCTAGATCTAGTGTTCTTAAGTTAAGCCCTAAGTTATAGAACTTGGATCTTCACTTTAATAAAACCATAAGTTATGAAACTTAGGTTTTTATCTTGTAGAATGTATATAAGATTATAAGTTTTTGTTTTAGACAAAATTGGAAGACCATAAACTATAGAAACTTAGATCCAACATAAGTGTATGAAGTTATAACTAGAAAGTTTAACTTCCATGTTCTTGAACTTACAAAGTTTAAACTTTAGTTTCAAGAAGAATGAGATCAAGTTTAACTAGTAATACTTGACCAAGATAAATAAATCACAAATTTTAAAATAAAATGAAGAAATAAACTAAAGTTACAAGTAACAAGTTCATGTTTGTTTCATACTTAAGGAAATTCAAGTCAAAGCTTGGATCTTAAGACAATAAACCTTAAGTTTCCAAAACATGAACACAAGTAAGATCTTAAAGCTTATGAACTTTAGATCTTTATAACATTTCAAGTGTAGAATCATAAGCTAAAAAGCTTAGATCCTTGTTCTTGATTTCTCATCAACCAAAGGATGGAAGAAGCAAGATTACATGAAGATACAAACTAGAAAGCTTGATCTTTAACTACAAACAACAATCAAGTAGAATGATGATGCTACTAGGCGATTTTCAAAGGAAGAAAGAAGAAAGAAAGAAAGTATTTTACTTACAATTTAGAGAGAAAAAGTCTAGAGTAAGAAGTAGTGTAAGAAGATATGTGTAAAATGAAGTTCAAACTAGCATATAAGTAACAAAAAAAAAATTGAACTCACTCCCCTAGCCAAAACCGATCGGTTTTGCTTCCCAAAGGGGATGGTCCAACTTGTTCTTTCATGTGTGGGAGGGTGGTGTTTGCTAGGAAAGTGTATAAGGTTAAATACATGAGAAGGTGGTGCATGCATGCTTGAAACATTCTTGTCTCTTCACTTTAATTAATCTTAGTTTTTATCATTAATAAATCACTAGCATAATAGTAGGCTCACTAATTAATCCATTAAGTGGTGTAGGGTGGGCCTTGATAGGCCAAGTCCACTAATATAAGCCCATGTATAAGTATGCAACAAATTAGTAAAAAGCCCAAGTAATTAACTACTTACATTAGTTAATTAAGAATAATTAATAATAATTAATTATGAACGTAAATAATATTTGAAATATTATTCGTGAAAAGCACGTGTCGAAAAGATGAGTCAGGACATTGGAAAGTCAATTACGGTGACAAGGAAAATGTATAAGAATACATTTATTAAAACGCAAGTATTAATAATAATTATTAATAATATAAGTTGGAAAATCTAGGGTCGTTACAGTATCCTACTGAATATGCATACTTAGGTTTAATTTAGGTTTTTTTTATTCTGCAAATTCAATTTAGGTTTTTTAGCTATAGATTATTCATTTATTTTGGATATTGCAGAATTGTCGATGTTAATACTTTTTATTTTAGATAGATGAATTAACATCTTTTGTGCATGTATGATGCAGGGAGCCAGATGAAGAAAGGATGTTTCAGTAAAGGCGCAAAAGGTGTTTGATAAAATGGTAGACTCTTTTTGATTTAGTCGGTGGCTTTGGTAAGTCGGTTAAACCCTTTTGCACGTTTAACTTTATTTCGCGACGCGACTTATGCCTGGTTTTTCAGAATCAGGGTGTTACAAATGATCATATACATAGCATTATATATGTATATTTTATTTGCTAAAGGCTAATGTCAAAAGTATGCGAACTATGATGCAAAGCTATGAAATGTTCGCTGAAAATAAATACAGCGGTTGTGTTTCCGCGCAAATAGATGACTGCAGTTTAATCCGCTGAGTTTCCGCGGACAGTTAAGTGATTCGCAAACTGCGGATATCTCGAATACTATAAATAGGGAGCTTGGCCTCTCATTTATGGGTGGTGGATTCTCTGCCATTTTGCCTAAGCCTTCGTAATTTCCACTTGTGATCTTGCCCAAGGGATTTTTACACCGCGCAAAGGTGAATTAAGCTAATTAACAATCAAGACCGGGTCAGGGTGGTTGATCACTTGATAGTTAAAGTGAAAGACGATCATCGGGGCCCAAAATAATCATCAAACATTCCATCCTCCATTACATTCTTATTGCACTCAATCCGTAATTAAGTAACATCGATAATTAAGGATTGATCAATTGGCGCCATCCGTGAGACTCGTTTTATGAATTAAACTGAAAAATTTTTGTTTTATGCCGTTAAACAATTAATTCGACGGTCTAATTTCAATCGTGTTTTTTTGTTGTGATGATTTGAAGGTGCTTTTGGAATACGCAATCAGTCGATCTGCTCGACAATCGCGATGACAAATGCAAAGCAAGCTGGCGTTTCTGCGAATGCTGATGCATTGCCCGGTGATTCGCAGAACGTTGTGATATTTCCATTGCAAACAAATGCTAGTATAACTGCGGGAAAATCGATTCAAGAACCGATCGCTAAAACACCTGCTGAAAACAATGCTAGTGATTTGCAGCCAGAAGTTGCTGCTGAAAAAATGATTGCGCGAAGAACTTTGCTGCAAAATCGCAATGAAATAATCGCTGATGGGTAGCGACCAAAAGCTTTGTCTGGAAAATCTAGTCTGCAAACTGACAAAATTGTTGGTACTGCAATCGAGCAAGCTAAGAGAGATGCTAAGCGTAATTGTGAATCTCGCATACCGCGCACTTACTTATGGCCATTGAATGATTCAAGATCACAAGTTGATCGTCTAGTTCTTGAGCATAATGATAGCGATAGTGACAATGCAGAAGATCGCATTTATTTGAATTCTATGTACAAATCAAAAATGGCAAAAGCACCAAGAGAAGAGAGCGAATTTTCTGATGATTCGGACAGCGTAGAAGAGTTAGTTAAAAATTCACAAATTAAGCGAAAGCGACCACCAACACCTTTCCCTCGCTATGGGGAAGAAGTTGACACATCTGACGCTGCTCGCAGAGAGAATGCTCAGAATTTTTTGGCGGATGCTTTCAGAAGCATTGTGCCAAAGTCCATGCAACATAAGTTTGATCAGCCAAACTTTTTCAAGACATGCTTGCCAAGTTTTGTGCAGAGAATGCAGATACTCGCACAAAGAAGGCAACAGAAATCACTACTGCTGCGGACAAGTTTGCCCAGCATATTTCTGACTATCCAATTGTTTCTCCGCAGATCGTGCCGGCAACTCTGGGAGTCTATTCGGGTCTAACTGATCCTTTGGATTTTCTGCAACGCTTCGAAGACGTAGTAAGCACTTATAACTGGGATGAACCAGTCGCGTGTAGGGTATTCCCCATGGCCTTGCAAGGGTCAGCAAGGGAATGGTTTCATAGTTTGCAATCTCGCAGTATCATTGGCTTTGTAGATTTGCGCGAAATTTTTTTTGCTGCAGTTTCAAAATCTATTACCGCAGAAAAAGACGCACATAGAATGTCACGATATTAAGCAAGGCAACAAGGAGACTTTGAATGCATTACTTACGCGGTACATTTATGAGTGCCAAAAAATTCCACGATTGAATGAAGATCAGAAAATTTCTGGTTTTTTGCATGCTATTAACCCACAACGACATCCTACTCTTGTGCGGAGATTGCGAAGAGACGTTCCGCCTACTTTTGCAAAAGTTCAACAGGAAACATATGATTATCTCCGCGGTGGAGAGGATAGCAATATAACCCCTGCGTGTGGATGGGGTAGAGACAAAAGTTGGCGAGATGACAATGACTCTTTTCGTGATGGTAACAGTGATAATTACCGCGGATCAGGTTTTTCGCGAAGAAATGGCGGCGGTGGATACCCGCGAAATGACAGGTTTCAAGGCCAAAATGATAACCATGGATATGGCCGCCGTGATCGCTATTCTACGCGAAAGTGGAGCAATGAATCATTCAACATTATTCAGACGTTAACAAAAACGCCCAAGGAAATTTTTTTGCAAGAAAGAGTTGCTAAGTCTTTTCCTGATCCGCAGCCTTTGGGAGAAAATAGCAGGCGCGATAGATCAAAATTTTGTGTTTTCCATGACGATTACGGTCATGACACCAATCGTTGCAGAGATTTGGAGGAATTCATTGCAGAAGCATACGAGCAAGGCAAACTGGACCATTTAATCGCACAAAACATCGCGAATGCGATTATAATGCCTACAGAAGCTAACACCTCGAATGCGTCAAACGCGGTTGAGCGAAAGGCTCCCGCAGTAAAAAATCTGGGAGTAAAAATGGTGAGCAAAAAAGAAAATCAGCGCGGAATCCAGGTAATCAACGTGGTAGAAGTGCAGGGCGAAACGTCGGTAATGCAAATTTCAGAACAGATTGTCAGTTGGAAATGTCCTTCTATTACGTTTCCTCCTGCAAGTTTGACCGCGGATAATGATAAACCTGTAGTGGTTTCATGTCGCGTTGCAAATACTGGAATAATGATAATGAAGGTACATGTGGACACGGGTAGCAGTGTCGACGTCATGTATGAACAATGCTTTAGCAAGTTGCCCGCGAACATTCAAGCTTTGATGAAACCTACTGCGGTTTCACTTGCCGGGTTCTCAGGAGAGTCATCCTGGCCCGTTGGCCAGTTGGAATTACAAATGGAGTTAGTTGATGACAGCGATGAGTCGCTAAGGCGCCAAGCTTTATTGAATCTGTACATAATGCGAAATCAATCGCGATTCAATAAATCGCGATTCAATATTATACTTGGGCGCACAGCTTTGCGCATGTTTGGCGCTATACCGTCTACCATATACGGTATACTAAAATTTCCTGCCAACAAGGGCATTGGCACGCTGATTTCTGCAGAAGTGGAGCCATTCTGCGCCATGATTATGGCAAATGCGAATTTGAGTATTGAAGGACGTTCAGTTAATCCTGAGTAGTATGAAAATTTAAAAAGTTGTAATAAGATGCTAAGGCAAAATTCATAAATGCATGGTATTAAGATGCGAATATCATAGTTGTGTTTATGTTTCGAATGCGAAATAGTAATGAATAAAGCAAAGTTAATTTCAGTGTTAGTAATTGTTTCTTTACAAAGCGAAAACACTGCGTGTGGCCACGCGTAGTGCTTATTTCGCAGAATGCAATTACTTGTCTTTTACAACACTAAGTTAATGTTTGTTCTGCTGATATTTTAAGTAAGGTGGCATGATTTTCGCAAAGCATAGCCTGCTTAAGTTGTAACGACCCGGAAATTTCCGACCAAATTTAAACCCAAATCTCTATACGTTTCTGACACGATAAGCAAAAACCCTAATGTTGAGTCTAGAAAGTCTAAAATCTATATTCGGGTAATCAAATACCCTTTGACTATGCCGACGATTCACGAACAATTAATTACAAATGAATATATATAAACAAATATATAAAAATATATAGTTATAAATATTATCATAAGAATGATAAAATCATAACTTAGTTGTGATATAAATATTGTTAGATATTATTATTGTTATTATTATTGTTAGCATCATTAAGAAAATGATACCATCTATTATTATTACTGTCATCTATCACTTCTATAGTTGTTAATATTATTATCTTATCAAAATATATATTATGATCATTATTAACAACATTACTAACAATTATCATTCTTTTTATATTTTATTTCATGATAATGTTATTATTATGTGTTTTCATATCAATATTATGGTTAGTACCATTATTTTATTTATTGATATTATATTTACAATAAAATGATTATTTTTACTAGTATTATTAATTGCTAGTAATGATATATTTATTATTATTATTATTATTATTATTATTTTTACTAATATTATTATTACTAGTATTATTATTATTATTATTAATAAAAGTATTAAATTATCAAATTTTTAAGATTACTGAAAATTCTCAAATCCATTATCATCATTACTTTTATATTTATTAGTACTATTTGAAACTATTATTTATCTTATTAATTTTATTATTTTATTTATACCGAATTAATGGTAATATTTATGGCATATTATTATTTAATATCTACAAATCAGTGTTGTTAAACCAGATAAAAACAAGTTTTATAAATTATAAAGTCACAATTCAGTAAACTGTCATTATCGAATTGTATTTATATATTTTTTTTTTGTGTCATCTGTTTTGCCCGTGAACTATGTCGGGCGACTCTCTTTTTATATCCATCAAATACAACGAACTTAGATAACTAATAATGGTGCAACATTCCATCTTACACTGCACCCTTTGTTCTAATTCTTTGAAGAAAAACAGATATATTATTGCATATAAAAAAAAAAAACTCGCCGGCTCCCTGTTGATACACTTTTTATTCATAACCTAATTTCGAATGTAACTTCAAAAACTAAAAACGCTATTGTGTTAGTAATGGTCTATTCAAACTACCTGTAAAGTTTCAGATTCAAAATCGTTCTATCGAGTTCCAATTGTCGAGTCAAAGATTTTGAACAAAAAGTCAAACGAATTGTATATCGAGAAATTCGAATTTATTTTAAAGTTTCTGAATCAAATAACGATTTGAAAAGTTTATATGAATGATTTCTAAACTATTTTATGTTGTAACAATTGTATAAAACGCTATCAATTTCCAAATCGATTTTTTTTTGGTGTTTGTACAGCGACGGGTCATGTACCTGTATATATATATATATTTTTTATTTTGCTTTTAAACAATGAAATCCCAGCTAAATTAATCTTATTCGTTTACATATTTAAGTCCAAGCTGGAAAATGGTTGATTGAAATCGTTTTGGAAACTGGTCGAGTTCAACTTGATAATGAAAGAGATGACAGACTATAACGAGTTAATAATAAATGGACTAGCGAGTTAATCAGATAAACAAGTGTAGCCGAATGGTAATGGGTGTTAATGTGCGAACGGGAGATCGCGGGTTCGAATCCCGCCGTGGGATTTTCTTTTTGGTGAAAGATTTAAAAGGGTATATACACTTTAATTCCATTTTTATTATTATTATTATTATTATTATTATTATTATTATTATTATTATTATTATTATTATTATTATTATTATTATTATTATTATTATTATTAGTTTTGTTGATAACACAAGTAAGTAAATATTATTTTTATATTAACTAAAAAATATATATATATATATATATATTATTATTATTATTAATGATAAGTTAAGTAATATTATAACTATCATATTACAATTTATTATTATTAGTATTATCATTAAATGATAATAATATCATTACTACTACTAATATTAAAATAAGTGTTGATATAATTATAATTATTATTATTACTAGGATTATGAAAATAATACAAGTTATTGTTATAAATATTGGCATCATTTTGTAAAAACTAAAATTTTTGTTATCAACATTTTTATCACTATCAAACTTATTTTTGGTATTCTTATAACTACTATTACTAATGTACAAATGATATTTAAATACAATAATATGTATTAATAATATAAAATGAAGATAACTAATAAATTTATATATACACTATTTGAACTCCAATATGTATATTAATAAATATATAAATGATATAGGTTCGTGAATCCGAGGCCAACCCTGTACTTGATCAATGATGTTATATGTATTTTTACTACAAAATACATTAGGTGAGTATATAGTCCCACTTTTAAACTCTAAATATTTCGGGATGAGAATACATGTATTTTATGTTTTACGTTATGGACACAAGTAACTGAAAAATATATTCTACGTTGAGTTGTACCACTGGCATACTTCCCTGTAGCTTGGTAACTAATATTTACAGCGGTATTGTAAACGCGAATCCTGTTGATAGATCTATCGGGCCTGACAACCCCAACCGGACTGGACGACCAGTATTCAACGGTTGCACAGTACTTCGTTTCGTAACTACACTTGGTACAGTGTAGTAAGATTTCATAATAAAGGGAATATGCGACGTGATTAAATGTTAAGTATGGTTACCAAGTGCTCAACCACTTAGAATATTTTTATTAAAAAGTATATATATGAAATCTTGTGGTCCATTGTTATATCGCTGCTAGCATCAAACCTATATATCTCACCAACTTTATGTTGACATTTTAAAGCATGTTATTCTCAGGTACGAAATAAGTCTTCCGCTGTGCAATAGCTCATATTAAGGACCCTATTTGGAGTCGATCATCGCAATGGGACCAACTGTTGAAGACTTCGTCCGGGAGGATTAGTTCGGGTTACTACAGTTGGTATCAGAGCGTTGGTCTTAGCGAACCAGGTCTTGCATTAGTGTGTCTGACTAGTAGTTGTTAGAATACATTAATGAGTCTGGACTTTGACCGTGTCTACATGTCAAAAAGTTTTGTTTATCATTTCTAGTCGGAAATCATCTGCTTATCATCCTTAGGAAATTGCCTGCTTATCATTCATAAGTCTAGACACGTCTTACTGCATTTACTGCATTTATTAGTGTATGGACAAAATTCATATCTTAGCGCATCTGTAGACTTGCCTGACATATGTCGTAGGTTCCTCTGTAGTCTACGAAATCTTTAGTATTATATATTCTATATAGTTAGAATATCATTCGATATCCGAAAATCATTTCACATCGAAGATCCATTCCGCCCACCAAATTGCACTCTTGGCGATGAACCTGACGCACTTACCGGCGAACCTGTTCGAGAAACCATTTTCTCTCTCATTTCTAGAGTATCTCGTCACGATTATATACTATCCCATATTTCAGATCTTGTTCATTCGCTCACTCCAACCACCAATCATCCCGGTGTACTAGCAGAAGTTAACGAACTTCGCGCTCGCGTGACGGCTTTGGAGAATATGGTGCGAAGGTTACAAACACCAGCAGCAGCACCAACAGCATAATTCGTACCACCATCATCGACGCCGACGGTACCCTTATCACCCTCAATTACAACCGCGTCGTAAACCTCAACATCACGATCTGTACCTCGGAAATCAACATCACACGCCTCAATATCATCATCCGTGCTTCAAGTATAATCTTCATTCTATATACCGTTCTACCTCATATATCTTCGTTCGACATGATGATTATGGAATCTCTAATACTTTAGAGAACAAGTAATCCAGTATTAACGATGAAACAAATGAGTTTAATATCTTATTGACTCATTAGATCCATGATTACATCTGAAGAAAATATATATACAAGTATATTTTCATAAAGATTGTAATTAAAAATTCTTTCGTACAAACTGTTAATGATGAAAATATTATAACGAGTGGGTAGTACCCGAGGAATATTTAGATTTCACATTAATAAGTTACAGTGCATATTCTTCGAATCTGATTCAACGGTTATTTGCTATCTCACCTACAATCACCGATATACGTATCTGTTCACCCCAGATTTACCATTTCCATTTCAATTTTAAATTTGGATTTTTATCTATCAGAATCCAACAAGTGGCATAAAGAAGAAACATTGGACAAATTAAAAATTGTTAGAAACACACGAATTAACTAATTGAAATCTGTTAAGGATTCCACGCTAACTGTTCCTAGTTAACTGTTCCCAGCTAACTGTTAATTCCGTATTACATTTTATCGCAATTTAGTTTATTGTCATTTAAGTTCTGTTATTTATTTTACGCACTTTAAATAACGGGACACGTATACAAGGTTTCGACCTATCATATCGACCCATCTATATATATATTTCGGAACAACCATAGACACTCTATATGTGAATGTTGGAGTTGGCTATACAGGGTTGAGGTTGATTCCAAAATATATATATACTTTGAGTTGTGATCGACACTGAGACTGGTACACGGGTCACGATACGTATTAGTTAATTCAAATATTATATATTTAATTTATATATGAATATATTGGATCATTGTACAATCGGACTATTGGACTGCTAACTTTGGACAATTAAAATGAATTAAAATATTGATTATAACATATGAAACTAAACTAATCTTCAAGTTTGCCACTTGATTTCATCCTAAACCTCATTTGTATCTCGACAATTACAATGCGTGTTCAAATCTTTCATGATTCTTGAAAACGCCTCGATCGAGAAGTTGAACCAGTCGCACCTCGTCTACGGAAGAAAGATTCATGCATATGGTTATGCACCTGAAAACTCTCGGAAACTAAGTCAACACGTAGCAGTGTAAATTCCTTTAGTATTATTATTTCCCAAAATAACTTTGCAATTTCTTTCCAAATTAGCCACTTTTATCACAGCTTCACTTTGATTTCTCAGTAAAACCAGTCTTATTATCATCTCGATATAAATACGCTGTCCTTTTGCTGTCATTAATGGAGAACCTTTTTCCACCATACTACCATCTGCGTTTAATCATCTAAAAACACAAATCTCTTAAAATCACCTCGGTTTGAAAACCAATGACCCAAATTCGTTAACTTTGAAAATGCTGACGAAGCAGCATGCTGTAGATGGTCTTAATGACCAAAAGTTGATCATAAAGAAGGAGGTGTTGGAAATACCCGATGGAAAAATTTGGTATTGAAAATCGGATTGAGCTAATCATGAAAGAGACCAAGGACAAATTCAAGGACCAAACTCTGTATTTAAAGAATCCAGATGATTCTGTTTCTAATGAAATCTTTAGTGAACACCTTGTTTCCGAATCTAAACCCTTACGGGTCAATCTTCATCATCATCCTTCGACATTAGAAATTCCAAGATATTATCATATCTTTCATTTCTGAAGATGTTTTCACAGCTATTCTTATCTGAAAACATTTATTTCTCCGTAATATCTGCGTTACAACATAAAAGAAACTGTGGTAGTTTCTAAATTCTGAAATCTTCAAGTTTAAAATATGAATGTTTTGAAGCAGTGTTGGGAACTGATGCGTGAATTAGTATAATATAATGAAACTTGATCAACTTCATTATATTACAGTAAGTCATGTTGCGTTTCTAATGGAATGTGATGATTCACAGTACCGTCATCATGTGCCATGTTACACGGCTCTTACAATCTATCCAATCTCTAAACATATCAAGAAAATATTCTCTTGATGATTCGGTCTTTTCCAGGATATTCTGGTAATTTGACAAATCAAAAATCGTGCCATTACCAATTATCTCTTAGGACATTAACTATATTCACTTCGAATTTCATACCTACGAATTCCGGACCATTACAAAAGATGCTTAGTTGAAAAGGAGGAAAAGAAAAAGAATGAAGCTCCGAAATAGAAATTAGAGTATAAATCGCAGTAAATGGAAGAGAGTATTAACTGTGGATGATAATGATTATAGAAAACAAAAGCAAGGACATCGAAGTATAAGGGAAGATATAAAACCCAATAATCACCCAGAAACTACAAACCGTGTATATCAATATGTATTGCGACGTAAAGACACGGGAGAATAAGAAACATTATAATTCCAAGAAAATCATAAAAGTAAATAGATTCTTCTGGCGGAAAATGAAAAAGAAGAATGAAAGATATGAAGGTTAGAAGTATAATAAGAATCAGGATTGGATGGAACATATTAAGAATGAGTAGAGGAAGAAAGAATAAAAGGTGTGGAGAATAAGGAAAACGAAGGGGGTGGATTTATAGCAATATATCCGACAGAGAAATCAGGAACAGATTATTGCATTAATTAAAGAAGATTTTGATTTTCCTTAAATCGCCGAAAAACCAAATCTTATTACATAAGATTTTCTTTAAATTCCTTAAATTCTGGAAATCAAATTTAATCACATCATCGGTTAAAACAATTCTATACTTACTCATTTCATTTTTTTGTGATATCTTCATTCGTACGCTTCACATGATCGAATTGTTTTATCCATATCTTCTAATAATGATAAAACTCTATTATTACCTCATATTCGTCATGAAAACATTCCTATTGTTATTTATGACAACCTCTACCAAATTTCGGGGACGAAATTTCTTTAACAGGTGGGTACTGTAACGACCCGGAAATTTCCGACCAAATTTAAACCCAAATCTCTATACGTTTCTGACACGATAAGCAAAAACCCTAATGTCGAGTCTAGAAAGTCTAAAATCTATATTCGGGTAATCAAATACCCTTTGACTATGCCGACGATTCACGAACAATTAATTACAAATGAATATATATAAACAAATATATAAAAATATATAGTTATAAATATTATCATAAGAATGATAAAATCATAACTTAGTTGTGATATAAATATTGTTAGATATTATTATTGTTATTATTATTGTTAGCATCATTAAGAAAATGATACCATCTATTATTATTACTGTCATCTATCACTTCTATAGTTGTTAATATTATTATCTTATCAAAATATATATTATGATCATTATTAACAACATTACTAACAATTATCATTCTTTTTATATTTTATTTCATGATAATGTTATTATTATGTGTTTTCATATCAATATTATGGTTAGTACCATTATTTTATTTATTGATATTATATTTACAATAAAATGATTATTTTTACTAGTATTATTAATTGCTAGTAATGATATATTTATTATTATTATTATTATTATTATTATTTTTACTAATATTATTATTACTAGTATTATTATTATTATTATTAATAAAAGTATTAAATTATCAAATTTTTAAGATTACTGAAAATTCTCAAATCCATTATCATCATTACTTTTATATTTATTAGTACTATTTGAAACTATTATTTATCTTATTAATTTTATTATTTTATTTATACCGAATTAATGGTAATATTTATGGCATATTATTATTTAATATCTACAAATCAGTGTTGTTAAACCAGATAAAAACAAGTTTTATAAATTATAAAGTCACAATTCAGTAAACTGTCATTATCGAATTGTATTTATATATTTTTTTTTTTGTGTCATCTGTTTTGCCCGTGAACTATGTCGGGCGACTCTCTTTTTATATCCATCAAATACAACGAACTTAGATAACTAATAATGGTGCAACATTCCATCTTACACTGCACCCTTTGTTCTAATTCTTTGAAGAAAAACAGATATATTATTGCATATAAAAAAAAAAAACTCGCCGGCTCCCTGTTGATACACTTTTTATTCATAACCTAATTTCGAATGTAACTTCAAAAACTAAAAACGCTATTGTGTTAGTAATGGTCTATTCAAACTACCTGTAAAGTTTCAGATTCAAAATCGTTCTATCGAGTTCCAATTGTCGAGTCAAAGATTTTGAACAAAAAGTCAAACGAATTGTATATCGAGAAATTCGAATTTATTTTAAAGTTTCTGAATCAAATAACGATTTGAAAAGTTTATATGAATGATTTCTAAACTATTTTATGTTGTAACAATTGTATAAAACGCTATCAATTTCCAAATCGATTTTTTTTTGGTGTTTGTACAGCGACGGGTCATGTACCTGTATATATATATATATTTTTTATTTTGCTTTTAAACAATGAAATCCCAGCTAAATTAATCTTATTCGTTTACATATTTAAGTCCAAGCTGGAAAATGGTTGATTGAAATCGTTTTGGAAACTGGTCGAGTTCAACTTGATAATGAAAGAGATGACAGACTATAACGAGTTAATAATAAATGGACTAGCGAGTTAATCAGATAAACAAGTGTAGCCGAATGGTAATGGGTGTTAATGTGCGAACGGGAGATCGCGGGTTCGAATCCCGCCGTGGGATTTTCTTTTTGGTGAAAGATTTAAAAGGGTATATACACTTTAATTCCATTTTTATTATTATTATTATTATTATTATTATTATTATTATTATTATTATTATTATTATTATTATTATTATTATTATTATTATTATTATTATTATTAGTTTTGTTGATAACACAAGTAAGTAAATATTATTTTTATATTAACTAAAAAATATATATATATATATATATATTATTATTATTATTAATGATAAGTTAAGTAATATTATAACTATCATATTACAATTTATTATTATTAGTATTATCATTAAATGATAATAATATCATTACTACTACTAATATTAAAATAAGTGTTGATATAATTATAATTATTATTATTACTAGGATTATGAAAATAATACAAGTTATTGTTATAAATATTGGCATCATTTTGTAAAAACTAAAATTTTTGTTATCAACATTTTTATCACTATCAAACTTATTTTTGGTATTCTTATAACTACTATTACTAATGTACAAATGATATTTAAATACAATAATATGTATTAATAATATAAAATGAAGATAACTAATAAATTTATATATACACTATTTGAACTCCAATATGTATATTAATAAATATATAAATGATATAGGTTCGTGAATCCGAGGCCAACCCTGTACTTGATCAATGATGTTATATGTATTTTTACTACAAAATACATTAGGTGAGTATATAGTCCCACTTTTAAACTCTAAATATTTCGGGATGAGAATACATGTATTTTATGTTTTACGTTATGGACACAAGTAACTGAAAAATATATTCTACGTTGAGTTGTACCACTGGCATACTTCCCTGTAGCTTGGTAACTAATATTTACAGCGGTATTGTAAACGCGAATCCTGTTGATAGATCTATCGGGCCTGACAACCCCAACCGGACTGGACGACCAGTATTCAACGGTTGCACAGTACTTCGTTTCGTAACTACACTTGGTACAGTGTAGTAAGATTTCATAATAAAGGGAATATGCGACGTGATTAAATGTTAAGTATGGTTACCAAGTGCTCAACCACTTAGAATATTTTTATTAAAAAGTATATATATGAAATCTTGTGGTCCATTGTTATATCGCTGCTAGCATCAAACCTATATATCTCACCAACTTTATGTTGACATTTTAAAGCATGTTATTCTCAGGTACGAAATAAGTCTTCCGCTGTGCAATAGCTCATATTAAGGACCCTATTTGGAGTCGATCATCGCAATGGGACCAACTGTTGAAGACTTCGTCCGGGAGGATTAGTTCGGGTTACTACATAAGTGTTATGAAAATGCAAAACTGCATTGCGGAATAGTTTGCTAAAAACCAAGTGATGAAATTGCCCACTTGTGTTAATTTGAAAATAATTGCGAAAGGATAACACTTCCTAAGTATTTGATCTTGCAAATACTTAGATGCTTCGCAATGCTAAATTTGCCTAAGGATCGTTATGGCGGACTTAGAAGATTCATAACGTATAAATATATACGCATACAGATTGTTTCACAAAAGTACACATTTATTATGTGCACAATAATAAAAGTTGGAAATCGCAAAGGACAAGTCCGTGTTATGAATATTGATAATAAAGCGCTATATAAATAAAAGAAGTTGCAACTGTGAACTGTGAATAAGTGATTAATATTAAGCGTGTACGCAACGCGGATTCTTACAACAAACGCAATTCGTAATTGCGAAAATACATTCAAAAACAAATTAGTTAAGGCAAAACTAAAGTTCTAATGCTTTAATATCTGCAAATGAAACGCCTTCACGCTGACTGGGCTCCTCAAGAACAGGTATGCTAATTTTCTCAACCTCCTTCTTCGCCCTCTCGAGTATTTCGCGAGCATCATCGGTGGCGCATATTTCTTTCGCCATGTCAGAAGGAAGAGGTTGCGAAAGATCGCCAAGTTTGCATAATAAATCATACCACTCGCAGCGAGTGGCAAGCTTTGCTGCTTGAGCATATGTTTGAAATTTTTCAGTGACTGGCTCGGAGTCCATCACTTTATCCACGAATGTTGGGAGATACTTGACTAGCTGTGCGAACTCATGTTCCGCGACTTCTGCCCTTCTTTTGAGTTTGGCGTTCTCTTCCATCACCTTTTCAAGACGCGTCTCAGCCCTTTGCGCCCTTCTCTCTTGTGCATTGGCGGCTTTCACTGCTTTATCATACTCGTCTGACATCTCGGTGAAACGCTCCATGCTGTCGACTGTCAGATAAATTGCATTGTAGCAATTATGTAGTCGTTGTCTGGCAGCCTCGGGATAAGACAATTTGCGATATTGCTCCCTTGTTTCTTCAGGAACAAATTTATAAAGCCTTTGGTATAGTCTAAAGGCCCGATTTGCTGCTGCAGTTTCTTCCGCATCAGCTTCTCCTTCCTCTTCCTGGTTGGACGTTTCTGCGTCAGATGGAAGAGATAAATCTTCATTCCCGGGTTCATTAAGAACATTTGTAGGGATTCTCCCTCTAATGTTGTAAAACGGTGTAGCTTCAGCGGATGACTCTGGAAGAATAGCTGTAAAAAGATAAGCATACTTTTGCCACTACCCCCACTCCACGCAAGAAACGTCTGCGCTCTCATTCTGAACAAATATAGCATTATATATGTATATTTTATTTGCTAAAGGCTAATGGCAAAAGTATGCGAACTATGATGCAAAGCTATGAAATGTTCGCTGAAAATAAATACAGCGGTTGTGTTTCCGCGCAAATAGATGACTGCGGTTTAACCCGCTGAGTTTCCGCGGACAGTTAAGTGATTCGCAAACCGCGGATATCTCGAATACTATAAATAGGGAGCTTGGCCTCTCATTTATGGGTGGTGGATTCTCTGCCATTTTGCCTAAGCCTTCGTAATTTCCACTTGTGATATTGCCCAAGGGATTTTTACACCGCGCAAAGGTGAATTAAGCTAATTAACAATCAAGACCGGGTCGGGGTGGTTGATCACTTGATAGTTAAAGTGAAAGACGATCATCGGGGCCCAAAATAATCATCAAACATTCCATCCTCCATTACATTCTTATTGCACTCAATCCGTAATTAAGTAACATCGCTAATTAAGGATTGATCAACAAATCTCCCCCACTTAGAGATGAAATTGATTTATGTTCACTGACTATGCATTTGGATATTGAATCAAAGAAACAAGATGGTGTCTTTAATATGGAGTACACTACTATGTCTCTTAATAAATACGGAGTACTAATACAGGAATTTTGTTATAACTATTGTAGTTTCATTTTCTTATTGAATATGTAGATGTGTTAAACTGAAAGAAGTGTCCATGATAAAGTTAATGCAACATTTTCGGATACATGTATCATCTCTTCTTTGATCATACCCATTATAACTTACTTCTCTAATCAGTTTATCCAGGATACAACCTTTGTGAAGAAATAATATGCAATCGAAATGAGATCATAAGAACTACTCTGGTCAATATTCACCACTAATGATTAAAAGGTGATGTTCTTATTTTTAAGTTATTGATTTTTTTTTTTTTTTTTTTTAACTTTGTCAAAAGTTTATATTGATCAAGTTGAATCAATACATATTATTAGGGTGTTTTTGGAGTTGAATGAATCTTGGCAAATGGTTTCCGATATGCACTCTATAAAAGAATCAAACCACGACTTTTTATACAACATAGTATGTACAACGTTACTTTAGTATTGTGGATACCGTTTCTGGTTGGTACCCTATATGCACCATATATATAAACCATATACAAAATTTGTCTACATATTTGCTTAGTATAAATTGGAACTTTGAACACGTCTTTTACACTTTTTTCTTAAATAAATCCGTGATTTCACGGGTCTTTTTTGGAAGTTAAGTAATTTTTTATTTCTTAAATAATGGAAATGGAAACTATGTCGGATAAATCACATACTCCGTTGCGTCTTTAAAGTGCTTTTCCCACTTCCTATCTCTCTCTTACAAGCGCTTTTTCTCACAAAACCCACCAGTAAACATGCACCGTCAAT
Organism: Rutidosis leptorrhynchoides; assembly: GCF_046630445.1. NCBI lineage: Eukaryota > Viridiplantae > Streptophyta > Magnoliopsida > Asterales > Asteraceae > Rutidosis > Rutidosis leptorrhynchoides. The sequence goes on from NC_092338.1 coordinate 379,653,208, forward strand.
CACTCGGATCACCGGCTTCTAAACTTCACAGCCACGGCGTCTTCTTCCCCGGCGCCGGAATTATCAAAGACGACATTGACACTGAATTCATCTCAGAAAACAATAAATTATCAGTTTCATCTTCATCTAACAACACGAACGATGTAGAACGCAAGTCACAGAAATCAGTATCAGTATCTGTATCTTCTTCTACAAGACTCGTTCACCTAATTCCGTTCCTCACATTCTTATGTTTCGTAATCCTCTATCTATCATCTCACGATCCTTCTACAACCGGTATAATTTCATAACAAATCAATTCGCGATAGATTATCAAATTATAAAATTATGTTATAATTTCTCGTGTTTAATCTGTAATTCGTTGATTTTATGCTGCAGAATTAGCTCAATTCAGTGGATACACAACGCTTTCGTCGGAAAAAGCTCTTATAGGTACGAAACCTAAGCAGAGCTCCATATGTCGCTTCATTTAGTGACAGATTTAAATCGTTTTAATTTAATCGAATAAATTCATTATAATTGCATGTTTCTGTTTATGTAGTAATGCGTAAACATTGATATAGATAGATAACAATGTTTGATTTTACAATTAGCTGTAGATTTAAGTTATTTTAATACATTTATTAATTGCTTTGTCACAATTTTATAGGTTCGATTGAAATCGATGCTAATATCAGAAGAGGATTTATTGAGATCGAGAAGAGCAATGTTTTAGCGATTCGAAGTATGAGAAACTTAAAGCAGCAACAAGATCGAAGTCGTTTCCACCGGAAATTAGGTCAATAAAAGTTAAAAAATCTACTTTTCCTGTCACCGGAGAGACTCGCACGTGCGTTAATGTTGCTGAATATATACTATATGTTCTACTTTTTACCCCGTGTATGTACATACACGCTCTTGTGTATCGTGAATGTGAATTTTGGCATTTACTGTAACGACCATAAACTTACCTCGTGTGTGTAGGTACACCGTGTGTGATGGATGCAAGGTATGTAAAGCTAAAATGCGCATGTGTGACTGTGCAATGCGGTTGAGATTAAAGCGTAATGTAGCTAAAATGCGCGTGTTTTTTTTTTTTTTTATTTACCTCGAGAAAGAGAGTAATAATAAGTGGAAAATGGATTACAGCTGGAAAATGAAGGTATAGGACCGTTGCTGTACCTAGGGGTTCGTGGTAGGTGTTGTTGACAACTAACGAGATAGGGTAATTTGGTAAATTGATATCAATTAGATTTATTTTACTTTATTTGATATTTTGTCCACTATTTTTTTCTTTTTTTTTTTTGCTATCTTTAAGCTTTATTTCACGTGAGGGGTATTATTATTTAATGCTCACGTGAACCGTTTTCTAGCATCAAAATAATGCTCCCCGAACGTAAAAATTCTCTCTTTATTGAATACAAAGCGAAGATGTTTAATGATTTTATAAGTAAAATGCTTAGTTGATCAATTTACTGCTGGGTGAGTATAAATTTACAAGGAATAGTGATGATGGGTTAAATATAGCAAGCTTGATAAATTTTTGGTGTCAGAAAAGTTTTTGCAATTGTGGGTTGGTTTGGCAGCTTGCAGGCTTTTGAAGAAATTCTCGGATCATTGCTCGATTATTCTAAAAGACTCTAATACGGATTTCGGCCCAAAACCCATTTGCATTTTCAATAACTGGTTCGAATCTGATGAAAGTCTTGACCTTAATAGACAAGCTTGGGCCGAGAATACCCGTAATTTCTCTGGCCGATTGTATTTTTAGCGATAAACTTAATAAGATTAAGAAGGTCCTAAAGATCAAATGCAATCCAAAAAACAATGCATTAAATTCGGAAATTGATCAATTGCAAAAAAAAAAAAAAAAAAGTTGTGGATTTAAAGTCTACCGAGGAATCGCGTAATCTAACCGAGGCCGAACTCATGGATTGGGTTGAGACTAGGAAAAAATGGTTCCAAAAAGACAGAAAAATCTGACATCCTCAAACAAAAATCGAGATAAAAATGGACTATCGAGGGTGATGAAAACCGTAAATGCTTCCATTCGATCATTCGAAGACGCTAAAATAAAAACAATATTTGTAGTGTTAACGTTAATGGTGTTTGGCATGAAAACCGTTCCCTCGTTAAAGAAGAAGCTTTTCAACATTTTAAATCTAGATTTAGTGCCACTTCAGAGTGCCGCTTTCGTTTTAATTCCAAGCTCTCATGCAGACTATCTGAGGTGGATGCTAATAATTTGGAATTACCTTTCTCAACCACCGAAATTATTGCGGCCATAAAAAACTGTGGTGAGGATAAGGCACCGGGCCCGGAAGGGTTTAATATGAATTTTTTCAAGAAATATTGCGATGTTATCAGAGACGATCTTTTAGATGCTTTTTAATCGTTTATGGGATACCAAAGAAATTTCTAAGGGTTGTAACTCATTCGTTTTTTGTGCTAATCCCAAAAAAAGACCCTCTAGGTTTTTCATATTATAGGCCTATCAGTCTCATTGGAAGCTTCTACAAAATCCTCTATAAGGTTTTATCCAGAAGGCTACAATTGGTCATCCCCATGGTCGTTGGTGGCGAGCAAAGTGTGTTTCTCAAAAATCAATATATTTTTGACGTTATTCTTATTGCAAACGAGGCGATGTTTGATGTGAAAGCCAATAAAAAAAAAGGTTTTGTTTTCAAAGTCGACTTCGAAGAGGCGTTTGACAGCATCAGTTGGGATTTTCTATTGGAAATGTTGGAACTTATGGGGTTTGGCTTCCGTCGTAGAAAGTGGATTAGTGCTTGCTTATAGTCTGCTTCTATTTCTGTGCTTGTTAACAGCACTCCGACGAAGGAATTTAATCTTCAGAGGGGTGTGCGACAAGGAGAACCCATTTCCTCGTACCTATTTTTAACTGTCGCATAAGGATTAAACCACCTTACTAGAGTGGCGGTTGATAAAAAGAGATTCTCGGGTGTAAACATCGGTAAGGATAAAATTAACATAACGCACTTGCAATACGCAAATGACCTTATGTTCTTTGGTGATTGGAGCAGGTCGAATACAACTGGTTTAATGAAAATCTTAAAATGCTTTGAATTATTATCGGGACTTGAGATAAATTTCAATCAAAGTTGTGTCTATGGAATCAGGGTCTCTTTTGAGGACACAGTTTCAATGGTGGCTTATTTTGGATGTGTATCAGGCTCCCTTCCTTTCTCTTACCCCTTGTTTACCCATTAGAGCTAGCACGAAAAAAATAAAAACTAAAAGATTGGGATCCAGTGTTTGAGAAATTCAACAAAAGGCTTGCAAACTGGAAAGCGAGATTGGTGTCATAGGGTGGGAGACTCACGCTCATTAAGTCGGTATTATGCAGTTTACCTTTTAATTTTTTTCATTATGTAATGCGCCTATTTGTGTTATTAATAAATTAGAGGGGTTGAGGCGCAAATTATTTTGGGGCGGGATGGGAGACTCCTCTAAGATGTAGATAAAATGGGAAAACTGTTAATTTCCTTACGATTTTGGCGGGTTAAATATTGGCCACTTATATAATAAAAATAAAGCTCTTATTTGTAATTAGTGGTGGTGGTTTAAGTTGGAATCTAACTCGTTGTGGGTGCGTATTATCAAAATCATCTACGGTCGGGATGGTGGTCAAGATGTTGTATCTTTAAATGCAAACTTTCAAAACTCGACTTGGGCCGGGATCATTCATACCGGCTCAAATATTCATTTTAAACGATATTTCCTTTGCACATTCTTTTTGTAAACGTATTGAGGATTTGTAAATAAACTCTTTTTTGGGAGGACGTTTGGTTGGGTGAGGAAAAGCTTAACGATAAATATAATCGTCTTTATTGTTTAGATAATAATAAATATGCTACTGTCCATGATCGGGTTCGTTGGGAGGATAGAGATATTATTATCCATTGTATTACGGGTAGATTGCAAGGGAACTTCGTCAACCTTACTAATGCTTTATCTAGTCGTGTTGTTAGATCTAATGACATGGACGACTACTTTTGGATACTTAAGTCGGATGGAATTTTTCGGTAAAAAGCTTATCTTCCTTGTTAGAGTATGCGGTTGGACAAACGGGACCTGCGGGCCCAATTACCATTCGTAATAAACTTGTTCCAATCAAAATGGAATTGTTCATATGGAGAGTTAGAAGAAATCGAATCCCGACTCGTTTGAACTTGATAAACGTGAGTTAGAAGTCGACACTCTAAGATGCCCCATTTGTGATGATGGCTTAGAATGTATCGGTCATGCTATCTTTTCGTGTGAGTTGGCTTCGGAAATTTGGATTCGGGTATTTAATTGGTGGAGTTCGGGTTCTACTACAAACTTATGCACGTTCAGTGCCTTCTTAGGTAATGGCTACACTTTTTTACTTCGTTAGGTAAAGATCTATGGCAAGCGGTAGAACGGATCACGGGCTACTTGATTTTGAAGAATCAAAATTTGGCTATCTTTAATAAAAAGAAATCGACAGGTGCTTCGATCATAGGTGAGACGCCAACCATTTTTTTTTAAATCACAACGGAAGACATATTATATAAAACATAACATTATTTAAAGCATTACGATCGTTCACACTATTGAATACTTAATTACAAAATGGCGTTACTTAAAACTTCTGGTATTTAAGTTCAATTTGACGCATCAGAGTTTGTAGAGTCAAACATGTCTTCACCAGCAAACCCAGATTTTACATGATGAGAGCACCTGCAACAACAACATATTCTCTCACCTCCGTGATCTCCAACTTCGCACTTGGTCTCATACCGCAATTTGGTGCTACAAGACTACCTTACATAAGAAGTCTTACACTTCATTTGATCTAATACCACCGGAGCTTCCTCATACGACAATAAAAACTCCCCCACTTAGGATTCAGCTCCATATTCTCACCGCCAAGATTATAACATCCTGCGGAGTTACCATTCCACGAAACACATGTCCCTTCTCATCGTTGGTCATATACCCGAATCACCACGAATTCACTTCAGGCTCTCAGAGCCGACACTCACATTCACTTGAAATGTCGTACATGCGACGACATTGTACCTTCATACTCCAACATCAAGTAACAACCCTTCATCATTCGTAAAACGACTCCACCAAAATCCCACATACGCCTCTATGACTAGGCATATTCCACTCCGCTTAATCAGTCGTGCATCTCAGTCGAGATCACCCGACCTTCTACGCATGAACCCTTATCAACAATTGCCCACTCTCATGGAGAAGAGTGACCAATCCGTCGCAATAATTGCATCGACCGCAATATCAACACTTCTACATAACCTTCGGCCTAACCGGCCATTAAGTCCATCATCGGCTCACCAGTCATCTTTACCAATCTATCACTTAAGAGCAACAAAATTCACTCATCCGTCACTTCACAAGAAGTATTTACCACAATGCTCTTAAACTTCGACTTTTGTAACCATCGAATTACTATCACCCGTTGATCACTATTACAATCTCCGATGCTTCCAAGGGTATCTCACAGAAACCCTAAGCACAAAACGATCACGCAATCTTCAGAGTTGAACATCACACTAGCAGGTATAAAAAGGCACCTGACGCTGTGACACCGCAATTTTTTTTTTTAACGTGGCGGAAGCATTAGTATTAATTTAACCATAACATAAACATATTTAATTACATATTCAAACCATTTGACGGCTAACATTAAACAATAATTCTAGTGTCACGTAATATTACAACCAAAATCAGTTTTAAAGGAAAAGACACATCAGAGTTTCTTCATAGTCAAACATAACATCACCATGCCCGTCTTCTCCTCAAAATGCATCACTTACAAAAGCTAACAACCTGCAGGGAGGAGATGGAGGGGAATTAGCACGAAGCTAAGTGAGTACAACTAACTACAGGCAATAGTATACAAGAACCGTCATACTAATCATGTCACATAGTCTAACACACAAACATCACCCAAGTGCCGTCTACAGAGACTCTGGCGGCTCGGCCAAACCATTAACCACCAGCTGATCGGACTGGGGCTTACCAGAAGTTCCTCTACCACCGTATGTATAGACATAATCCACACGCGACGGATGCGTCATCCACATATATATACACCACGGTTGTCTAGGCTACCACAGAGGAACCCAACCCGCAGGTTGATCTCTTCTACCGAGGCCACCAGACAATAGGGACGCACTGGGCTCCAGCAGACAAGCATCAACTAACATGCAGTCATCACAAGTACTAACTAACCACAACAATAAGTATATCTAACAAGCTTAGCAATCATAATATAACATGCTTCTATATACTATGTTCTCCAGTTAGTCCCACTCACCAATTACCAGCAACCAGCTCAGATAATATACTACTGAGCAGCTTCTTTATCCTTATCACCTAAACATAAGGCAAATCAAGTTAGTTACTGTCCATTAACATCAAATAACACAGTACAGAAATTTTTGTAACAAAAAGCGTCTGCTAAAAAATTTGCTTAACACTTATGCACTTTCAAAATTTACATCCTGAACATCAAAATAAAAACGGGCAGCATAACGGCTAAAAATCAACACTTAGTAAAATATTTCACTGCCAAAGACACTCAGTCGACTGTCATAGACACTCGGCCGACTGTCTACACTCACTCGGCCGAGTGTCTAGTCACTCGGTCGATGGTCTTTCACAAGAACACTCGGCCGTGGGTCATACACACTCGGTCGATGGTCGAGTCGGTCTCGGCCGACTGTGTTTATCTGCAGAAGCTGAAGGCAAAGTGACGGGTTTCACCCAATTTCATCCAATTCTTGCTCTAGAGCTCGATTACGACCTCAAAACTGACCAAATCGAAGACATTAAACATGTAGAAACATAAACCCACTAAATTTAGGCTCAAACAACATCAAATCTAGCCAATTTGACCCAAATTACACACTTTGTAAAACTTTACACAAAAACTCAAATTTCTCAAAGATTAAAGCATGAAATGCTACATATCTTACCTTAAAAGAATCAGTAAATCGTAGAGAACACAAAGATATGAACGATTTGAGCTCTAGAACAAGGATTGAGGATCTAGGGTTTGGTTAGGTGAGGAGATGAAGAACGGTGTGTGTGAGATGGTTCAGGAAAAAATGTAAAAGAGAGACAGCACTAGTCTTCTAAATGGGTTTAATTTCCCATACGGTGCAACACACGGGTATGTATCAGTTATCTGATATCTTTCATTCATTATTTGACAACCCAAACAAAGTCCAAATTAAATAAACAAATCTGCTCTGTGACCCTTGTCACAAACTGGTCCTAACCACATCAGTAAATAATAATAAAAATTGAATAAAAATAAAAGCATATAATAACACAATACTAATTTAAGGGCAAACTAGTAATCTTACAGCTAGGCCCGGTTGAGGATGTTACAAATCTACCCCCTTAAGAAGATTCCGTCCTCGAAATCTGGTCAAAGTCAAACAACTGGGGATAGCGCGCCTTCATTAACTCCTCGGTTTCCCACGTCAAGTTAGAGCCTAAACTGTGTCGCCATTCCACTAACACCATAGGAATCTGTTTCTTTCTTAGCTTTGTGACTTTCTTGTCCACTATACGAATTGGCTCTTCTACTAACTTCTTACTTAAATCCACTTTCAAATCCTTCAGCGGAAGAATCAAACTTTCGTCGTCTACTTTACACTTCCTTAAATAACACACATTGAACGTGTTGTGGATTCCTGCTAACTCTGAAGGGAGCTCTAACACAACAGTCTGATCATTCAAAATTTCTTTGATTGGAAATGGCCCAATAAATCTCGGTGCTAGTTTACCACGTTTACCAAATCTGATCACCCCTTTACCCGGCGAAACTTTCAAGTATACACGATCACCCACATTAAATATCACCGGACGTCTGCGCGGATCAGCATACATCTTTTGTCAGTCTCTGGCTGCTTTTAACTTCTCACGTGCAATTTCGACCTTTTAGCGGTTATCTGAACAATTTCAGGACCTGCAAATTGTTTCTCACTTGCTTCTAACCAACACGTAAGAGTTCTACACTTACGACCATACAACATTTCATACGGCGGCATTCTGATACTCGAATGATACGAATTGTTGTAAGCAAACTCTATCAATGGAAGATGAAAATCCCACGAACCCCCATATTCTAAAACACACGCTCTCAACATGTCTTCTAACGTTTGAATCGTTCGTTCACTCTGACCGTCTGTTTGTGGGTGATATGCTGTACTTAAATTTACACGCGTACCCAGATTCTGTTGTAAACTATTCCAGAAGTTCGATACAAACCTAGTATCCCTATCGGAAACTATTGACATCGGTACACCATGTCGACTAACGATCTCTTTCAAGTACAATTCTGCTAAATCATTCAACGAAGCGGTTTCACGAGTAGCTAAGAAGTGAGCACTCTTGGTTAAACGATCCACTATCACCCAGATCATGCCGTGTCCTTTCTGGGTTCAGGGTAACTTGGTTACAAAATCCATTGTTATATGATCCCATTTCCACTGAGGAATTTCTAACTGTCGTAGATGTGAAGACCCGTCCTAATCCATCCGGACGAAGTCCATATCGATTATAAACAATTCACAATAGTTGATTACATCGCGAGGTACTTGACCTCTATATGATACATTTTACAAACATTGCATTCGTTTTTGAAAAGACAATCTTTCATTACATCAAAAGTTGACGGCAGGCATACTATTTCATAATATATGTAACTATAATTGACTTTAAATAATCTTGATGAACTCAATGACTCGAATGCAACGTCTTTTGAAATATGTCATGAATGACTCCAAGTAATATCTCTAAGATGAGTAAATGCACAGCGGAAGATTTCTTTCGTACCTGAGAAAAAACATGCTTTAAAGTGTCAACCAAAAGGTTGGTGAGTTCGTTAGTTTAACATAAATAATCATTTCATAATTTTAATAGACCACAAGATTTCATATTTCCATTTCTCATAAACATACGTCCCATGCATAGAGACAAAAATATCATTCATATGGATTGAACACCTGGTAACCGACATTCACAATATACATATAAGAATATCCCCATCATTCCGGGATCCTCCTTCGGACATGATATAAATTTCGAAGTACTAAAGCATCCGGTACTTTGGATGGGGCTTTTTGGGCCCGATAGATCTATCTTTAGGATTCGCGTCAATTAGGGTGTCTGTTCCCTAATTCTTAGATTACCAGACTAAAAAGGGGCATATTCGATTTAATAATCCAGCCATAGAATGTAGTTTCATTTACTCGTGTCTATTTCGTAAAACAGTTATAAAAGCAGCGCATGTATTCTCAGCCCAAAAATATAAAGGGTAAAAAGGCAAATGAAACTCACCATACTGTATTTTGTAGTAAAAATACATATGACGACATTGAGTAAGTATATGGTTGGCCTGGGATTCATGAACCTATATCATTTGTATATTTATTAATGCACATAACTGTAATTGATCAAAATTATATAGATATAACATTATTAATTATGTTATTTTTATATTAATAATATATATGTTCTCATATATTCATTTTATATATTTTAGATACTTAAGAATATTAATTTTGTTAGGTTATATGTATTAAATATATTGATATGTATATATATATATATATATATATATATGTATCTTTTACTTTTCATGATAGTAGTTATAATAATACTAATATAATTTTAAAAATGATACTTTTAATAGTCATGATAATAATAACACTTATATTCATAATAATAATGTCAATGGTAATAATAGTACTTATCGTATTAATAATAATTAATAATGATATAATAATATTAATAATGATAATAAGAATGATATTGTTTATAATAATAATGAAAAATGATAAATTTGATAAAGGTACTTTTGTTAGTAATAATAAGTGATAACTAATACTTATGTTAATAATAATAATAATAATTACAATACTTAATGATAATACTAATATTAACAATATTGATAATGTTATAAATTAGATTAATGACAATAATACTAATACTATTAATAATACTCTTAATACTTTAGTGATAATACTTAATATTAATAATGATACTTATTGATAATAATAATACCTTCATAGTTATATTATTGTATAAAACTTTCATTATTACTCATAATCTTAATCATTTTTCATACTATTATCATATCGAATTCATATGGGTTACTATATCCATACTTATAATTGTTAGTAAGTTTTATCCATCTGTTATTTTATAATCATATCATTTTAACTTTATATTTTATATCAAATTCATAATAATAATAGTAATAATAATAATAATCAAGATAATTACTAATAATAATAAGGATATAAATAAAATAAGAGGGTATACCCTTTCCAAGCTTTTAATAAAAATAATGCCCCAATCAGGACTCGAACCCATGACCTCTCGCTCACCCGCTTAACACCCTAACCATCACTCCATTTGCTGTATTTCTGTTCTGATCTCCAACGTAAACCAATATAACCCATTTCTCGACCCAACATCATTAGAACACAGCCCAACTAAAATATGGTAGTCCATCAACTAATCTAGATTCGGGCCATGTATAAGAATCAGACCCAAACGACTTTTGTGTCCAGGTTTTGGGAAAAAAATCAGTCGACAAAAGAATTATGGTGGGGTTTTATGAAGTAGACAGAAAGGGAAAAACAAGTGCTGCAATCAATTATCAATATTCACATCGAAAATACTCATCACTTATCATCATCGATTGTTAATTATTCTTATCAATTCTTCATCGTCATCAAGATCATTCTCTTACGCCATTCATCATCTTTCATCATCATCATACTTCATAACAGTAGCAGTAACTTAGCTGCAATTCTTCGAATATGGCAGCAGTAAAACAACAGGTGCAGTAGCAGTGTATGATGATGATTGGATGGCGAGTTTGTAGTAGTCTTGTGGTGTTGTTTGGGTGGCGGTTCTGATTGAAAATAGACAACACAAAAGCTGCGGATGCAGGTGGTTTCATGAAAAAGATCAATAGAGAAAGATGAAGAAGAGAGAGAGAAGAGAGATGGAGGAGTGGTAGTTCGGGTTTGTTCAAAAGGTGGTTTGTTGCATCAGAACAGTAGTAGTAACAGTTATCGCAGTTGCAAGTTAGTTCATGGAGATTAGCTATGAAACAGAAACAAATAGCAGGTATTAAGGTAATGTTTTAGAGGTTAATTAGGTTACTAGAAACAGTGACGAATGACAGCTATTCGGACAGAAGTAGTACCAAGTAGCAGTAGGTTGTAGGAGGGTTGATGGTGTTGGAAAAAGTGGTCATGTATGTGGGTGTTCATGTTGGTACCCAAACACAGAACATAAACAGTTTAGCCAACGGGCCTTATGGTGACGGTTATGAATAAGTTATAAAAGGTTCTTGGGGTTGAGTCGCGATGGTGGTAGATTATGAAGATGGTGATGGTGTTAATGGTGTCGGTGGTTGTGAGTTAAAGTGGATGGTAAGGTGGGATGAAGGATGGTGGTTAAATAAGTGATGTTTATCGAGCATGAAACATAGAGTAGAAGGAATCGATTTGCAGAAAGCAATGATAATTATTATTTAGTTTAGTTGAAGTTGACTATTGATGGTGTCCTTTGAAGGTGATCAAGGTGGTAATCTAGTCATGGTGATGGTGATCCGTTTGTATAGAGGGAGGAGAAAAGAAAATATATGTGAGTTTAAGTTAGTGTTAGTGTATATGAATGCAGTACATTTAAATCATGTAGGGGCTAGATAAGAACAAAAGAGACACAGTAATAAACAATATATTATACTGCACAATCAATCCATATGGTTCCTTTGATTCAATCACGGGCAAACAAACAATTGAAAAGAAAAAAAAATATGATCGTGATGTATAACAATTTAGAAAAGAAACAAAAACGTAAAAAAGTTGATGTTGAGGTTAACGAATTTTGTATCCTTCTAAATATCTTAGTTTAGTATTAATAATTAATAAGTATATTAATAATAATCCTAATAATAATAATAATTATATTAATAATAATCATAACTAATAATAATAATAAACAAAATGATGATAATAATATTATTAATGATAATAATAACAAATTGTATTATTTTCTAATAAATTTAATATCATTATATATTTATAAGTAATATTCATATATATTCATATATATATATATATATATATATATATATATATATATATATATATATATATATATATATATATATATATATATATATATATATGTATGTATGCGTCTATATACAAATAGTTGTTCGTGAATCGTCGGGATTTGTCAAAGGTCAAATGTATATATGAACACAGTTCAAAGGTTTTGAGACTTCATCATTACAGTCTTTGCTTATCGTGTCGGAAACATATAAAGATTAAAGTTTAAATTTGATCGGAAATTTCCGGGTCACTACAGTACCTATCCGTTAAAGAAATTTCGTCCCGAAATTTGAGTGAAGTTGTCATGGCTAACAATAAAATGGTTTTCATGACGAACATGAGTCGATAATTAGAGTTTTATCATCATTGAGTAATATAGATAAAACAATTTGATTTTTGTGAAGAGTACAAGTGAAGCTATCACCAAGAGTGAAATGAGTAGGTATAGATTCGTCATATCTTTTGACGTAGAGAGTTGAATTCCAGAATTCAAGGGATTTAAAGAAAATCATCGAAATCTAAATAAGATATGATTCTTCGGTAAAAGAGGAAACTAGGATTTCTTTAATTAAATGATATGATCTGCCTCGATTGTTCTATCAAGTAATTTCATTATAAATTAAGCTTCTTCCGTTCCATTATTCTCACCATTCCTATACTTTCCTTCTTAGATCATACATTCAAAGCTTGTGAAAATGCTTAATCCAGTTTTAATCATTGATATTTTCCTAATTATCATTTCTGTCATCCTTCTTTTCAATCTTCCACCAGAAGAATCTGTTTACTTTTACTATTACCTTGGGGTGATACTATTCTTAATTCTACCGTGTCTCTATATTGCTATTCGTATTAATATCCACGGTTTGTAACCTCCGTGTTGTTATTGGGCTTTATATTTTCTCTTATATTTTGGAGCTCTTTGCCTCTTTATTATCCTCCCGACCTCTAGTAAAGCGAGTAATGGTCCATAATTTGTAAGTATGGAATTTCGGATAAACATCATGTTCTGAAAAAGAAAGAATGTATCAGCACGATTTGTTTTGTCAGATTACCAGAATCACTGAGAATAGAACTATCAAGAATATACTTTCTTGATATGTTCAGAAGTCAAGCAGAATGAAAGAGTTATGTAACATGGCACATGATGACGTTATGATCTGTGAATCATCATGTCCCATTAGAAACTCAGCATGACTTACTGTAACATAATCACGTTGATCAAGTGTCATTATATTATACTAACTCATGCATCAGTTCCCAACGTTACTTCAATAACTTTCATATTTTAAGCTCGAAAGTTTACAGAATATAGAAACTAACAGTTTCTATATGATGTAACACTGATAGTACGAAGAGATTAACGATTTCAGATAAGAATAGTTATAAAATATCTTCAGAAATATGGAGGATATTTATAATGAAAGATATGATAATATCTCGGAATATCTAAGATCAGAGGATGATAGAAACTATTGTCTGTAAGGGTTTAGAGTAAGGAGCAAGATATTCACTAAAGACCTTAGCAGACATTGAATCATTTGGATTCTTTGAAGTCAAACTTATTCTTTGAGATTTGTCCACGGCTTTCTTCATAATTTCGCATAATCTGCTTTTCGGTACTATATTTTTTATTGAATGTTTCCAATATAATGATACACAGGAAGCACGAAGAGGTATATAATTTCGGACGAGAATATTCATGAAAATATCCTCAGAAATATCGAAGATATTGATGATGATATTTTGGAATTTCTAAATTCAATGGTTGATGAAGAAAGATTTTCCGCAAGATTTTTAACATGAGTACGGAGCAAGATATTCGTTGAAGGTTTCATCGGATCCAGAATTACCTGGATTCTTTGAATATATGGTATGGTCCTTGTATTTGTCCTTGGTCTCCTTCGTGGTTAGCTCAATCCGTTTTCCAGTTCCAATTTTTCTGAGCTTTTCCAACATACTATTCTTTATCATCCAACTTCCGATGATTAAGGTCGTTTACGGTTGTCTATGGTTTCTGCTGCTTCATTCAGCTTTTTCAACATTCAGAGTATTGATTTGTGACTGAGTGCTTTTCAGAATCTCAGAATGAGAGATCATAATTCTTAGAGATAAATGTCATACATATAACTGTTGATGTAGATATGCTGTGAGTTTTCAAAGTACTGATTGCTGATTCTCTGTAATTGGTATGGCAGTTCTTGTTACAAGATGCGGATGATTATATGATAGGGTTTCAATGAATAAATATAATGATTTGTCAGAGAGATTTATGCCAAGAAGCAACGAGGTTGCTGGTACGTCTGCTGGTAATATGGTGGAATATAAAAGAATTCTCCAGTATCAAAAGGGTAATCGTATATATCAGGAATTATAGTAAGGCTACTTCGAATGAAAAGTCGAAGTTGACCTGCTGGAGCTGTGACAAAATTAGCTACTTTGAAGAGGGATCACAAAGTTATTTTTGCTAATAAATGCCAAAGGATCTGATGCGGCTACGTGTTAAACTTTTACTCAATTGTCGAGAGTTTCTCAGGTGAATAACTATATGCATAAATTTTTCCTTCCGTAGATGAAGTTCGGTTGGTTCATCCTCTCGATTGAGGTGTTTTCAAGAATCATGAAAGGTTTAAATGCAGATTGAAATCATCAAAATACAAATGAGGTTTAAGATGAAATCAAGTGGCAAACTTGAAGAATTGTTTAGTTTCATATGTTATAGTCAATATTTTAATTCATTTTAATTGTCCAATGTTGATAGTCCTCAGTTGATAGTCCACAGTTAGCAGTGTACAAATAATAATTCATATATAGTTTACTATATAATATTCGAATTAATTAATACGTATCATGACCCGTGTACATGTCTCAGACTCGATCACAACTCAAACTATATATATTATTGTAGAATCAACCTCAACCCTGTATAGCTAACTCCCGCATTACTGCATATAAAGTGTCTATGGTTATTCCAAATAATATATATAGATGGGTCGATATGATATGTCAAAACCTTGTATACGTGTCCCGACATTTAAAGTCCGTAAAATAAATAACAGAATTTAAATGACGATAAATAAAGTGCGTAAAGTAAATAACAGAAATTAAATGACGATAAATAAAATTGCGATAATTAAATTGCGATAAATAAACTGCGATAAATAAAATGTAATCAGTTAGCTAGGAACAGTTAGCTGGAAATAGTTAGCGTGGATTCTTAACAAAATTTCTCATAGTTAATTTGTTTGTTTCTAACAAATTTTATTTTGTCCAATGTTTTCTTCATTATGCCACTTGTTGGATTATGATAAATCAAAATCCAAATATGAATTTGAATAAAAATGGTTATTCTGCGGTGAACGGATACACATATTGGTGGATGTAAGTAGGATAGTAAATGACTGTTGAATCAGCTTCGAAGAATGTACAGTGTAATTTATTAATGTGAAATCTGAATATTCCTCGGGTATTACCTACCCGTTAAAATATTTTCACCATTAATAGTTTGTACGAAAGAATTTTTAATTACAATCTTTATGAAAATATATATACATATATATTTTCTTCAGATGTAATCATAGATTTAATGAGTCAATATAATATTCAACTCATTTGGTTTACCGTTAGAACAAAAATATATATAATCTCTAAAACATTAGAGATTACATAATCGCCATGTCGAACGAAGATAAATGATGTAGAACATCATGTAGAACGATGATTATACTCGAAGTACAGAATGAGATGTTGAGACATGTGATGTTGAGATTTGGGTTGTTGATGGTACTATTGGTGCCGGTGATGTTGCTGAAGCTGGTAAGTTTTGCACCATGTTTCCTAAATTGATTACTGGAGCGCGAAGCTCGTTGACTTCTTCTATTATTCCGGGATGATTGTCGGTCGGAACGAACGGATGAATAAGGTTTAGAATTTTATGTAGAATATAATCTTGGAGAGATACTCTGGAGATGAGTGTGAAAATGGTGTTTCGAATGGGTTCGTCGGTAAGTGCTTCAGGTTCTTCATCAAGAGATGAATTCGGTTAGTGGAAGGGATTGCCTTCTGCGCGTCTTCATTGATTAAGTCGATCACGAACCCATCAGATAAATTGGGGATGGATGATTGGCTGATTCATTCTGGTGACTCTGCTTTCGGAGCTTAGGTGAATGTCCATGTCAGAATAGATGTCGGAATAACTATCGGAATAGCTATCGAAATCTGTGGGACTCGAACTGGTTGAGGAATTAATCTCGTACAATCAGATGAATGATTTTCGATAAGAAATAGATTATAGGATGTAGATTAGTACCCTGTAATACATAATTTACATATACATATATAATACTAAAATCCCATAAGTTACGGAGGAATCTATGGAATATGTCAGGCAAAGTTACAGTAACAGATACGCTAAGATATGAAGTAGCAGATGAAATGTCCCGTTCTTATTGATTAAAAACATTCCATATTAATTGATTTCGTTGCGAGGTTTTGACCTCTATATGAGACGTTTTTCAAAGACTGCATTCATTTTTAAAACAAACCATAACCTTTATTTCATAAATAAAGGTTTAAAAAGCTTTACGTAGATTATCAAATAATGATAATCTAAAATATCCTGTTTACACACGACCATTACATAATGGTTTACAATACAAATATGTTACATCGAAATCAGTTTCTTGAATGCAGTTTTTACACACTATCATACAAACATGGACTCCAAATCTTGTCCTTATTTTAGTATGCAACAGCGGAAGCTCTTAATATTCACCTGAGAATAAACATGCTTTAAACGTCAACAAAAATGTTGGTGAGTTATAGGTTTAACCTATATATATCAAATCGTAACAATAGACCACAAGATTTCATATTTCAATACACATCCCATACATAGAGATAAAAATCATTCATATGGTGAACACCTGGTAACCGACAATAACAAGATGCATATATAAGAATATCCCCATCATTCCGGGACACCCTTCGGATATGATATAAATTTCGAAGTACTAAAGCATCCGGTACTTTGGATGGGGTTTGTTAGGCCCAATAGATCTATCTTTAGGATTCGCGTCAATTAGGGTGTCTGTTCCCTAATTCTTAGATTACCAGACTTAATAAAAAGGGGCATATTCGATTTCGATAATTCAACCATAGAATGTAGTTTCACGTACTTGTGTCTATTTTGTAAATCATTTATAAAACCTGCATGTATTCTCATCCCAAAAATATTAGATTTTAAAAGTGGGACTATAACTCACTTTCACATATTTTTACTTCGTCGGGAAGTAAGACTTGGCCACTGGTTGATTCACGAACCTATAACAATATATACATATATATTAAAGTATGTTCAAAATATATTTACAACACTTTTAATATATTTTGATGTTTTAAGTTTATTAAGTCAGCTGTCCTCGTTAGTAACCTACAACTAGTTGTCCACAGTTAGATGTACAGAAATAAATCGATAAATATTATCTTGAATCAATCCACGACCCAGTGTATACGTATCTCAGTATTGATCACAACTCAAACTATATATATTTTGGAATCAACCTCAACCCTGTATAGCTAACTCCAACATTCACATATAGAGTGTCTATGGTTGTTCCGAAATATATATAGATGTGTCGACATGATAGGTCAAAACATTGTATACGTGTCTATGGTATCTCAAGATTACATAATATACAATACAAGTTAATTAAGTTATGGTTGGAATAGATTTGTTACCAATTTTCACGTAGCTAAAATGAGAAAAATTATCCAATCTTGTTTTACCCATAACTTCTTCATTTTAAATCCGTTTTAAGTGAATCAAATTGCTATGATTTCATATTGAACTCTATTTTATGAATCTAAACATAAAAAGTATAGGTTTATAGTCGGAAAAATAAGTTACAAGTGGTTTTTGTAAAGGTAGTCATTTCAGTCGAAAGAACGACGTCTAGATGACCATTTTAGAAAACATACTTCCACTTTGAGTTTAACCATAATTTTTGGATATAGTTTCATGTTCATAATAAAAATAATTTTCCCAGAATAACAACTTTTAAATCAAAGTTTATCATAGTTTTTAATTAACTAACCCAAAACAGCCCGCGGTGTTACTACGACGGCGTAAATCCGGTTTTACGGTGTTTTTCGTGTTTCCAGGTTTTAAATCATTAAGTTAGCATATCATATAGATATAGAACATGTGTTTAGTTGATTTTAAAAGTCAAGTTAGAAGGATTAACTTTTGTTTGCGAACAAGTTTAGAATTAACTAAACTATGTTCTAGTGATTACAAGTTTAAACCTTCGAATAAGATAGCTTTATATGTATGAATCGAATGATGTTATGAACATCATTACTACCTTAATTTCCTTGGATAAACCTACTGGAAAAGAGAAAAATGGATCTAGCTTCAATGGATCCTTGGATGGCTCGAAGTTCTTGAAGCAGAATCATGACACGAAAACAAGTTCAAGTAAGATCATCACTTGAAATAAGATTGTTATAGTTATAGAAATTGAACCAAAGTTTGAATATCATTATTACCTTGTATTAGAATGATAACCTGCTGTAAGAAACAAAGATTTCTTGAGGTTGGATGATCACCTTACAAGATTGGAAGTGAGCTAGCAAACTTGAAAGTATTCTTGATTTTATGAAACTAGGACTTTTGGAATTTATGAAGAACACTTAGAACTTGAAGATAGAACTTGAGAGAGATCAATTAGATGAAGAAAATTGAAGAATGAAAGTGTTTGTAGGTGTTTTTGGTCGTTGGTGTATGGATTAGATATAAAGGATATGTAATTTTGTTTTCATGTAAATAAGTCATGAATGATTACTCATATTTTTGTAATTTTATGAGATATTTCATGCTAGTTTCCAAATGATGGTTCCCACATGTGTTAGGTGACTCACATGGGCTGCTAAGAGCTGATCATTGGAGTGTATATACCAATAGTACATACATCTAAAAGCTGTGTATTGTACGAGTACGAATACGGGTGCATACGAGTAGAATTGTTGATGAAACTGAACGAGGATGTAATTGTAAGCATTTTTGTTAAGTAGAAGTATTTTGATAAGTGTATTGAAGTCTTTCAAAAGTGTATAAATACATATTAAAACACTACATGTATATACATTTTAACTGAGTCGTTAAGTCATCGTTAGTCGTTACATGTAAGTGTTGTTTTGAAACCTTTAGGTTAACGATCTTGTTAAATGTTGTTAACCCAATGTTTATAATATCAAATGAGATTTTAAATTATTATATTATCATGATATTATCATGTATGAATATCTCTTAATATGATATATATACATTAAATGTCTTTACAACGATAATCGTTACATATATGTCTCGTTTAAAAATCATTAAGTTAGTACTCTTGTTTTTACATATGTAGTTCATTGTTAATATACTTTATGATATGTTTTCTTATCATAGTATCATGTTAACTATATATATATATATATATATATATCCATATATATGTCATCATATAGTTTTTACAAGTTTTAACGTTCGTGAATCACCGATCAACTTGGGTGGTCAATTGTCTATATGAAACATATTTCAATTAATCAAGTCTTAACAAGTTTGATTGCTTAACATGTTGGAAACACTTAATCATGTAAATAACAATTTCATTTAATATATATAGAAACATGGAAAAGTTCGGGTCACTACAGCAGATACGCTAAGATATGAATTTTTGTCTATACACTATTCATGCAATCTAGGCAGTAAGATATGTCTAGATTAAGAATGATAAGCAAGTGATTTCCTAAGAATGATAAGCAGGTAATTTTCGACACGAAATGATAAGCAAAACTTTTGACATTCATACACGGTCGAAGTCCAGACTCACTAATGCATCCTAACGACTATCAGTTAGACTCACTAATGCAAGACCTGGTTCGCTAAGACCACCGCTCTGATACCAACTGTGAATCAGTTGGGGACACCACACGTCCCACCCAGTGCCTTCCCAGCTAACCGCCTGGTGACCACTGAGTGTACCTCAGATACTGATTTTAGGGACTGCCTCTCGGCTACTGCCAACCCTCGTAAGGGATCGCAAGGAGTAAGAGCCAATGCTTCGTCACAGGTAACACTGTGAGAACCTCCTTTACGACTAACCCGCCACACATGGACGGCATTATACCAGCTCTGATACCAACTGTGAAGACCCGTCCTAATCCATCCGGACGAAGTCCATATCAATTATAAACGATTCACAACAGTTTATTACATCGCGAGGTACTTGACCTCTATATGATACATTTTACAAACATTGCTTTCGTTTTTGAAAAGACAATCTTTCATTACATCGAAAGTTGACGGCAGGCATACTATTTCATAATATATGTAACTATAATTGACTTTAAATGATTTTGATGAACTCAATGACTCGAATGCAACGTCTTTTGAAATATGTCATGAATGACTCCAAGTAATATCTCTAAGATGAGTAAATGCACAGCGGAAGATTTCTTTCGTACCTGAGAAAAAAACATGCTTTAAAGTGTCAACTAAAAGGTTGGTGAGTTCATTAGTTTAACATAAATAATTATTTTATAATTTTAATAGACCACAAGATTTCATATTTCCATTTATCATAAACATACGTCCCATGCATAGAGACAAAAATATCATTCATATGGATTGAACACCTAGTAACCGACATTCACAATATACATATAAGAATATCACCATCATTCCGGGATCCTCCTTCGGACATGATATAAATTTCGAAGTACTAAAGCATCCGGTACTTTGGATGGGGCTTGTTGGGCCCGATAGATCTATCTTTAGGATTCGCGTTAATTAGGGTGTCTGTTCCCTAATTCTTAGATTACCAGACTAAAAAGGGGCATATTCGGTTTAATAATCCAGCCATAGAATGTAGTTTCATTTACTTGTGTCTATTTCGTAAAACAGTTATAAAAGCAGCGCATGTATTCTCAGCCCAAAAATATAAAGGGTAAAAAGGCAAATGAAACTCACCATACTGTATTTTATAGTAAAAATATATATGACGACATTGAGTAAGTATATGGTTGGCCTCGGATTCATGAACCTATATCATTTGTATATTTATTAATACACATAACCGTAATTGATCAAAATTATATAGATATAACTTTATTAATTATGTTATTTTTATATTAATAATATATATGTTCTCATATATTCATTTTATATATTTTAGATACTTAAGAATATTAATTTTGTTAGGTTATATGTATTATATATATATATATATATATATATATATATATATATATATATATATATATATATATATATATATATATATATATATATATATATATATATATATATATCTTTTACTTATCATGACAGTAGTTATAATAATACTAATATAATTTTAAAAATGATACTTTTAATAGTCATGATAATAATAACACTTATATTCATAATAATAATGTCAATGGTAATAATAGTACTTATCGTATTAATAATAATTAATAATGATATAATAATATTAATAATGATAATAAGAATGATATTGTTTATAATAATAATGAAAAATGGTAAATTTGATAAAGGTACTTTTGTTAGTAATAATAAGTGATAACTAATACTTATGTTAATAATAATAATAATAATAATAATAATTACAATACTTAATGATAATACTAATATTAACAATATTGATAATGTTATAAATTAGATTAATGACAATAATACTAATACTATTAATAATACTCTTAATACTTTAGTGATAATACTTAATATTAATAATGATACTTATTGATAATAATAATACCTTCATAGTTA
The DNA here is from genome assembly GCF_046630445.1 of Rutidosis leptorrhynchoides. NCBI lineage: Eukaryota > Viridiplantae > Streptophyta > Magnoliopsida > Asterales > Asteraceae > Rutidosis > Rutidosis leptorrhynchoides. The sequence continues at coordinate 379,675,162 of NC_092338.1, forward strand.
TATTATTGTATAAAACTTTCATTATTACTCATAATCTTAATCGTTTTTCATACTATTATCATATCGAATTCATATAGGTTACTATATCCATACTTATAATTGTTAGTAAGTTTTATCCATCTGTTATTTTATAATCATATCATTTTAACTTTATATTTGATATCGAATTCATAATAATAATAGTAATAATAATAATAATAATAATCAAGATAATTACTAATAATAATAAGGATAGAAATAAAATAAGAGGGTATACCCTTTCCAAGCTTTTAATAAAAATAATGCCCCAATCAGGACTCGAACCCATGACCTCTCGCTCACCCGCTTAACACCCTAACCATCACTCCATTTGCTGTCTTTCTGTTCTGATCTCCAACGTAAACCAATATAACCCATTTCTCGGCCCAACATCATTAGAACACAGCCCAACTAAAATATGGTAGTCCATCAACTAATCTAGATTCGGCCCATGTATAAGAATCAGACCCAAACGACTTTTGTGTCCAGGTTTTGGGAAAAAAATTAGTCGACAAAAGAATTATGGTGGGGTTTTATGAAGTAGACAGAAAGGGAAAAACAAGTGCTGCAATCAATTATCAATATTCACATCGACAATACTCATCAATTATCATCATCGATTGTTAATTATTCTTATCAATTCTTCATCGTCATCAAGATCATTCTCTTACGCCATTCATCATCTTTCATCATCATCATACTTCGTAACAGTAGCAGTAACTTAGCTGCAATTCTTCGAATATGGCAGCAGTAAAACAACAGGTGCAGTAGCAGTTTATGATGATGATTGGATGGCGAGTTTGTAGTAGTCTTGTGGTGTTGTTTGGGTGGCGGTTCTGATTGAAAACAGACAACACAACAGCTGCAGATGCAGGTGGTTTCATGAAAAAGATCAATAGAGAAAGATGAAGAAGAGAGAGAGAAGAGAGATGGAGGAGTGGTAGTTAGGGTTTGTTCAAAAGGTGGTTTGTTGCATCAGAACATTAGCAGTAACAGTTATCGCAGTTGCAGGTTAGTTCATGGAGATTAGCTATGAAACTGAAACAAATAGCAGGTATTAAGGTAACGTTTTAGAAGTTAATTAGGTTACTAGAAACGGTGATGAATGACAGCTGTTCGGACAGAAGTAGTACCAAGTAGTAGTAGGTTGTAGGAGGGTTGATGGTGTTGGATAAAGTGGTCGTGTATGTGGGTGTTCGTGTTGGTACCCAAACACAGAACATAAACGGTTTAGCCAACGGGACTTATGGTGATGGTTATGAATAAGTTATAAAAGGTTCTTGGGGTTGAGTCACGATGGTGGTAGATTATGAAGATGGTGATGGTGTTAATGGTGTCGGTGGTTGTGAGTTAAAGTGGATGGTAAGGTGGGATGAAGGATGGTGGTTAAATAAGTGATGTTTATCGAGCATGAAACATAGAGTAGAAGGAATCGATTTGCAGAAAGCAATGATAATTATTATTTAGTTTAGTTGAAGTTGACGATTGATGGTGTCCTTTGAAGGTGATCAAGGTGGTAATCTAGTCATGGTGATGGTGATCCGTTTGTATAGAGGGAGGAGAAAAGAAAATATATGTGAGTTTAAGTTAGTGTTAGTGTATATGAATGCAGTACATTTAAATCATGTAGGGGCTAGATAAGAACAAAAGAGACACAGTAATAAACAATATATTATACTGCACAATCAATCCATATGGTTCCTTTGATTCAATCATGGGCAAACAAACAATTGAAAAGAAAAAAAAAATATGATCGTGATGTATAACAATTTAGAAAAGAAACAAAAACGTAAAAAGTTGATGTTGAGGTTAACGAATTTTGTATCCTTCTAAATATCTTAATTTAGTATTAATAATTAATAAGTATATTAATAATAATCCTAATAATAATAATAATTATATTAATAATAATCATAACTATTAATAATAATAATAAACAAAATGATGATAATAATATTATTAATGATAATAATAACAAATTGTATTATTTTCTAATAAATTTAATATCATTATATATTTACAAGTAATATTCATATATATATATATATATATATATATATATATATATATATATATATATATATATATATATATATATATATATATATATATATATATATATATATATATATATATATATATATGTCTATATACAAATAGTTGTTCGTGAATCGTCGGGATTTGTCAAAGGTCAAATGTATATATGAACACAGTTCAAAGGTTTTGAGACTTCAACATTACAGTCTTTGCTTATCGTGTCGGAAACATATAAAGATTAAAGTTTAAATTTGATCGGAAATTTCCGGGTCACTACAGTAGAGACCCATACGGTTTCTGATGTTCTGCCTTAACTTACGCACATATATGACATTTTTCGACAAAATTTGCAACATATGTCTTCATTGTCGGCCACCAATACAACGTTTTCAAATCTCTATACATCTTAGTACTTGCCAGATGCACTGTCAATCTAGATTTATGCGCTTCTGTAAGGATTAAATCCCTCAATTCTCCAAGCATAGGCACCCAAATTCGGTCTTTATATGTCTTTAATCCTCTAGAATCGTTGCATAGGTCAAATTTTCTTTTGGTCATTTGTTCAGTCTTTAGATTTTCGTCATTCAAAGCTACTAACTGAACGGTTTTCAATCGATCAGTCAAGTCTGAAACTATCTCAATTTTCATAAATCTGATATTTTTGACTGTTTTCTTGCGACTCAGAGCATCTGCGACCACATTTGCTTTACCCAGATGGTATTTAATCTCACAATCATAGTTTTAATCAATTCTTGACATCGACGTTGACGCATATTTAATTCTTTTTGCGAAAAGATATACTGAAGACTCTTATGATCTATATAGATTTCACAATGTGTACCATACAAATAGTGTCTCCAAAGCTTCAAAGCAAACACAACTGCAGTTAACTCTAAATCATGAGTAGGGTAGTTTCGTTCATGATTTTTCAACTGTCGTGAAGCATACGCTATAACTTTATTTCTCTGCATCAAAACACAACCCAGACCTGCGCGTAACGCATCGCAGTAAACCACAAAATCTTCTGTTCTCTCTGGTAAAGCTAAAACCGGCGCTTGACATAACAACTGTTTGAGAGTCTGAAAAGCCTTTTCTTGTTCATCAGTCCATCGAAAGGCTACATCTTTTCTGGTTAACTTATTCAATGGACCTACTATTTTAGAAAAGTCTTTAATAAATCTGCGGTAATAACCTGCTAAACCCAGAAAACTCTTAATTTCTGTTGGTGTTTTTGGTGAGTTCCAATTCATTACGGCCTCTATCTTAGACTGATCTACTTTGATACCCTGTTCACAAATCACATGACCCAGAAACTGAAATGTCCCGTTCTTATTGATTAAAAACGTTCCATATTAATTGATTTCGTTGCGAGGTTTTGACCTCTATATGAGACGTTTTTCAAAGACTGCATTCATTTTTAAACAAACCATAACCTTTATTTCATCAATAAAGGTTTAAAAAGCTTTACGTAGATTATCAAATAATGATAATCTAAAATATCCTGTTTACACACGACCATTACATAATGGTTTACAATACAAATATGTTACATCGAAATCAATTTCTTGAATGCAGTTTTTACACAATCTCATACAAACATGGACTCCAAATCTTGTCCTTATTTTAGTATGCAACAGCGGAAGCTCTTAATATTCACCTGAGAATAAACATGCTTTAAACGTCAACAAAAATGTTGGTGAGTTATAGGTTTAACCTATATATATCAAATCGTAACAATAGACCACAAGATTTCATATTTCAATACACATCCCATACATAGAGATAAAAATCATTCATATGGTGAACACCTGGTAACCGACAATAACAAGATGCATATATAAGAATATCCCCATCATTCCGGGACACCCTTCGGATATGATATAAATTTCGAAGTACTAAAGCATCCGGTACTTTGGATGGGGTTTGTTAGGCCCAATAGATCTATCTTTAGGATTCGCGTCAATTAGGGTGTCTGTTCCCTAATTCTTAGATTACCAGACTTAATAAAAAGGGGCATATTCGATTTCGATAATTCAACCATAGAATGTAGTTTCACGTACTTGTGTCTATTTTGTAAATCATTTATAAAACCTGCATGTATTCTCATCCCAAAAATATTAGATTTTAAAAGTGGGACTATAACTCACTTTCACAGATTTTTACTTCGTCGGGAAGTAAGACTTGGCCACTGGTTGATTCACGAACCTATAACAATATATACATATATATCAAAGTATGTTCAAAATATATTTACAATACTTTTAATATATTTTGATGTTTTAAGTTTATTAAGTCAGCTGTCCTCGTTAGAAACCTACAACTAGTTGTCCACAGTTAGATGTACAGAAATAAATCGATAAATATTATCTTGAATCAATCCACGACCCAGTGTATACGTATCTCAGTATTGATCACAACTCAAACTATATATATTTTGGAATCAACCTCAACCCTGTATAGCTAACTCCAACATTCACATATAGAGTGTCTATGGTTGTTCTGAAATATATATAGATGTGTCGACATGATAGGTCGAAACATTGTATACGTGTCTATGGTATCTCAAGATTACATAATATACAATACAAGTTGATTAAGTTATGGTTAGAATAGATTTGTTACAAATTTTCACGTAGCTAAAATGAGAAAAATTATCCAATCTTGTTTTACCCATAACTTCTTCATTTTAAATCCGTTTTGAGTGAATCAAATTGCTATGGTTTCATATTGAACTCTATTTTATGAATCTAAATAGAAAAAGTATAGGTTTATAGTCGGAAAAATAAGTTACAAGTCATTTTTGTAAAGGTAATCATTTCAGTCGAAAGAACGACGTCTAGATGACCATTTTAGAAAACATACTTCCACTTTGAGTTTAACCATAATTTTTGGATATAGTTTCATGTTCATAATAAAAATCATTTTCTCAGAATAACAACTTTTAAATCAAAGTTTATCATAGTTTTTAATTAACTAACCCAAAACAGCCCGCGGTGTTACTACGACGGCGTAAATCCGGTTTTACGGTGTTTTTCGTGTTTCCAGGTTTTAAATCATTAAGTTAGCATATCATATAGATATAGAACATGTGTTTAGTTGATTTTAAAAGTCAAGTTAGAAGGATTAACTTTTGTTTGCGAACAAGTTTAGAATTAACTAAACTATGTTCTAGTGATTACAAGTTTAAACCTTCGAATAAGATAGCTTTATATGTATGAATCGAATGATGTTATGAACATCATTACTACCTTAAGTTCCTTGGATGAACCTACTGGAAAAGAGAAAAATGGATCTAGCTTCAATGGATCCTTGGATGGCTCGAAGTTCTTGAAGCAGAATCATGACACGAAAACAAGTTCAAGTAAGATCATCACTTGAAATAAGATTGTTATAGTTATAGAAATTGAACCAAAGTTTGAATATGATTATTACCTTGTATTAGAATGATAACCTACTGTAAGAAACAAAGATTTCTTGAGGTTGGATGATCACCTTACAAGATTGGAAGTGAGCTAGCAAACTTGAAAGTATTCTTGATTTTATGAAACTAGAACTTTTGGAATTTATGAAGAACACTTAGAACTTGAAGATAGAACTTGAGAGAGATCAATTAGATGAAGAAAATTGAAGAATGAAAGTGTTTGTAAGTGTTTTTGGTCGTTGGTGTATGGATTAGATATAAAGGATATGTAATTTTGTTTTCATGTAAATAAGTCATGAATGATTACTCATATTTTTGTAATTTTATGAGATATTTCATGCTAGTTGCCAAATGATGGTTCCCACATGTGTTAGGTGACTCACATGGGCTGCTAAGAGCTGATCATTGGAGTGTATATACCAATAGTACATACATCTAAAAGCTGTGTATTGTACGAGTACGAATACGGGTGCATACGAGTAGAATTGTTGATGAAACTGAACGAGGATGTAATTGTAAGCATTTTTGTTAAGTAGAAGTATTTTGATAAGTGTATTGAAGTCTTTCAAAAGTGTATAAATACATATTAAAACACTACATGTATATACATTTTAACTGAGTCGTTAAGTCATCGTTAGTCGTTACATGTAAATGTTGTTTTGAAACCTTTAGGTTAACGATCTTGTTAAATGTTGTTAACCCAATGTTTATAATATCAAAAGAGATTTTAAATTATTATATTATCATGATATTATGATGTACGAATATCTCTTAATATGATATATATACATTAAATGTCGTTACAACGATAATCGTTACATATATGTCTCGTTTCAAAATCATTAAGTTAGTAGTCTTGTTTTTACATATGTAGTTCATTGTTAATATACTTAATGATATGTTTACTTATCATAATATAATGTTAACTATATATATAACCATATATATGTCATCATATAGTTTTTACAAGTTTTAACGTTCGTGAATCACCGGTCAACTTGGGTGGTCAATTGTCTATATGAAACCTATTTCAATTAATCAAGTCTTAACAAGTTTGATTGCTTAACTTGTTGGAAACATTTAATCATGTAAACATCAATCTCAATTAATATATATAAAAATGGAAAAGTTCGGGTCACTACAGTACCTACCCGTTAAATAAATTTCGTCCCGAAATTTTAAGCTGTTGAAGGTGTTGACGAATCTTCTGGAAATAGATGCGGGTATTTCTTCTTCATCTGATCTTCACGCTCCCAGGTGAACTCGGGTCCTCTACTAGCATTCCATCGAACCTTAACAATTGGTATCTTGTTTTGCTTAAGTCTTTTAACCTCACGATCCATTATTTCGACGGGTTCTTCGATGAATTGGAGTTTTTCGTTGATTTGGATTTCATCTAACGGAATAGTGAGATCTTCTTTAGCAAAACATTTCTTCAAATTCGAGACGTGGAAAGTGTTATGTACAGCCGCGAGTTGTTGAGGTAACTCTAGTCGGTAAGCTACTGGTCCGACACGATCAATAATCTTGAATGGTCCAATATACCTTGGATTTAATTTCCCTCGTTTACCAAATCGAACAACGCCTTTCCAAGGTGCAACTTTAAGCATGACCATCTCTCCAATTTCAAATTCTATATCTTTTCTTTTAATGTCAGCGTAGCTCTTTTGTCGACTTTGGGCGGTTTTCAACCGTTGTTGAATTTGGATGATCTTCTCGGTAGTTTCTTGTATAATCTCCGGACCCGTAATCTGTCTATCCCCCACTTCACTCCAACAAATCGGAGACCTGCACTTTCTACCATAAAGTGCTTCAAACGGCGCCATCTCAATGCTTGAATGGTAGCTGTTGTTGTAGGAAAATTCTGCTAACGGTAGATGTCGATCCCAACTGTTTCCGAAATCAATAACACATGCTCGTAGCATGTCTTCAAGCGTTTGTATCGTCCTTTCGCTCTGCCCATCAGTTTGTGGATGATAGGCAGTACTCATGTCTAGACGAGTTCCTAATGCTTGCTGTAATGTCTGCCAGAATCTTGAAATAAATCTGCCATCCCTATCAGAGATAATAGAGATTGGTATTCCATGTCTGGAGATGACTTCCTTCAAATACAGTCGTGCTAACTTCTCCATCTTGTCATCTTCTCTTATTGGTAGGAAGTGTGCTGATTTGGTGAGACGATCAACTATTACCCAAATAGTATCAAAACCACTTGCAGTCCTTGGCAATTTAGTGATGAAATCCATGGTAATGTTTTCCCATTTCCATTCCGGGATTTCGGGTTGTTGGAGTAGACCTGATGGTTTCTGATGCTCAGCTTTGACCTTAGAACACGTCAAACATTCTCCTACGTATTTAGCAACATCGGTTTTCATACCCGGCCACCAAAAATGTTTCTTGAGATCCTTGTACATCTTCCCCGTTCCAGGATGTATTGAGTATCTGGTTTTATGAGCTTCTCTAAGTACCATTTCTCTCATATCTCCAAATTTTGGTACCCAAATCCTTTCAGCCCTATACCGGGTTCCGTCTTCCCGAATATTAAGATGCTTCTCCGATCCTTTGGGTATTTCATCCTTTAAATTTCCCTCTTTTAAAACTCCTTGTTGCGCCTCCTTTATTTGAGTAGTAATGTTATTATGAATCATTATATTCATAGATTTTACTCGAATGGGTTCTCTGTCCTTCCTGCTCAAGGCATCGGCTACCACATTTGCCTTCCCCGGGTGGTAACGAATCTCAAAGTCGTAATCATTCAATAATTCAATCCACCTACGCTGCCTCATATTCAGTTGTTTCTGATTAAATATGTGTTGAAGACTTTTGTGGTCGGTATATATAATACTTTTGACCCCATATAAGTAGTGCCTCCAAGTCTTTAATGCAAAAACAACCGCGCCTAATTCCAAATCATGCGTCGTATAATTTTGTTCGTGAATCTTCAATTGTCTAGACGCATAAGCAATCACCTTCATTCGTTGCATTAATACACAACCGAGACCTTGCTTTGATGCATCACAATAAATCACAAAATCATCATTCCCTTCAGGCAATGACAATATAGGTGCCGTAGTTAGCTTTTTCTTCAATAACTGAAACGCTTTCTCTTGTTCATCATTCCATTCAAATTTCTTCCCTTTATGCGTTAATGCAGTCAAGGGTTTTGCTATTCTGGAAAAGTCTTGGATGAACCTTCTGTAGTAACCAGCTAGTCCTAAAAACTGGCGTATGTGTTTCGGAGTTTTCGGGGTTTCCCACTTTTCAACAGTTTCTATCTTTGTCGGATCCACCTTAATACCTTCTTTGTTCACTATGTGACCGAGGAATTGAACTTCTTCCAACCAAAATGCACACTTTGAAAACTTAGCGTACAATTCTTCCTTCCTCAATACTTCTAACACCTTTCTCAAATGTTCACCGTGTTCTTGGTCATTCTTTGAGTAAATAAGTATGTCATCAATGAAAACAATGACAAACTTGTCAAGGTATGGTCCAAACACTCGGTTCATAAGGTCCATGAACACAGCTGGTGCATTAGTTAAACCAAACGGCATGACCATAAACTCGTAATGACCGTAACGTGTTCTGAAAGCAGTCTTTGGAATATCATCTTCTTTCACCCGCATTTGATGATACCCGGAACGTAAGTCAATCTTTGAATAAACAGACGAGCCTTGTAGTTGATCAAATAAGTCGTCGATTCTCGATAGTGGGTAGCGGTTCTTGATGGTAAGTTTGTTCAACTCTCGGTAGTCGATACACAACCTGAATGTACCATCTTTCTTCTTGACAAACAAAACAGGAGCTCCCCACGGTGATGTGCTTGGTCGAATGAAACCACGCTCTAAAAGTTCTTGTAATTGGCTTTGCAGTTCTTTCATCTCGCTGGGTGCGAGTCTGTAAGGAGCACGAGCTATTGGTGCAGCTCCTGGTACAAGATCTATTTGAAATTCAACGGATCGATGTGGGGGTAATCCCGGTAATTCTTTCGGAAATACATCGGGAAATTCTTTTGCAATGGGAACATCATTGATGCTCTTTTCTTCAGTTTGTACTTTCTCAATGTGTGCTAGAACAGCATAGCAACCTTTTCTTATTAGTTTTTGTGCCTTCAAATTACTAATAAGATGTAGCTTCGTGTTGCCCTTTTCTCCGTACACCATTAAGGGTTTTCCTTTTTCTCGTATAATGCGAATTGCATTTTTGTAACAAACGATCTCCGCTTTCACTTCTTTCAACCAGTCCATACCGATTATCACATCAAAACTCCCTAACTCTACTGGTATCAAATCAATCTTAAATGTTTCGCTAACCAGTTTAATTTCTCGATTCCGACATATATTATCTGCTGAAATTAATTTACCATTTGCTAATTCGAGTAAAAATTTACTATCCAAAGGCGTCAATGGACAACTTAATTTAGCACAAAAATCTCTACTCATATAGCTTCTATCCGCACCCGAATCAAATAAAACGTAAGCAGATTTATTGTCAATAAGAAACGTACCCGTAACAAGCTCCGGGTCTTCCTGTGCCTCTACCGCATTAATATTGAAAACTCTTCCACGGCCTTGTCCATTCGTGTTCTCCTGGTTCGGGCAATTTCTAATAATGTGGCCTGGTTTTCCACATTTATAACAAACTACATTGGCATAACTTGCTCCGACACTACTTGCTCCGCCATTACTCGTTCCGACACCATTTGTTCCTTTCGTTCTATTAACCCCTGGTCCGTAGACCTCACACTTCGCCGCGCTATGACCATTTCTTTTACACTTGTTGCAAAATTTGGTGCAGAACCCTGAGTGATTCTTTTCACACCTTTGGCATAGCTGCTTCTGATTGTTGTTGTTGTTGCGGTTATTATTGTTGTTGGGATAATTGTTGTAGTTGTTGTTGTTATTGTTGTTGTTGTTGTTGTTGGGCCGTTTGTTGTAGTTGCGATTGATGTTGCGATTGTTGGGATAATTGTTGCGATTATTGTTGTAATTGCTGTTGTTGTTGTATTGGTGATTCTTATCACCGTTTTCCTCCCACTTTCTTTTGACTTGCTTCACATTGGCCTCTTCAGCAGTCTGTTCTTTAATTCTTTCTTCAATCTGGTTCACTAGTTTGTGAGCCATTCTACATGCCTGTTGTATGGAGGCGGGCTCGTGTGAACTTATATCTTCTTGGATTCTTTCCGGTAATCCTTTCACAAACGCGTCGATCTTCTCTTCCTCATCTTCGAATGCTCCCGGACACAATAGGCACAATTCTGTGAATCGTCTTTCGTACGTGGTAATATCAAATCCTTGGGTTCGTAACCCTCTAAGTTCTGTCTTGAGCTTATTGACCTCGGTTCTGGGACGGTACTTCTCGTTCATCAAGTCTTTGAATGCTGACCACGGTAGTGCGTACGCATCATCTTGTCCCACTTGCTCTAGATAGGTATTCCACCATGTTAACGCAGAACCTGTGAAGGTATGCGTTGCGTACTTTACTTTGTCCTCTTCAGTACACTTACTTATGGCAAACACCGATTCGACCTTCTCGGTCCACCGTTTCAATCCGATCGGTCCTTCGGTTCCATCAAATTCCAAAGGTTTGCAGGCAGTGAATTCTTTGTAGGTGCATCCTACACGATTTCCTGTACTGCTAGATCCAAGGTTATTGTTGGTATGTAGCACAGCCTGTACTGCGGTTATGTTTGAAGCTAGAAAAGTACGGAATTCCTCTTCATTCATATTCACGGTGTGTCGAGTAGTCGGTGCCATTTCCTTCAAAATAGTTAAATGGAACAAGTTAATCATACAGAATATTAAGAGTAGTTAATAGTATTTCGTAGCATAATATGAACTCATTTATAAAAGCTTTTTCTTTATATTAGCGTTTTATAAGTTTAAATTCGGGTAGTACCTACCCGTTAAGTTCATACTTAGTAGCTAATATACAATTCAACTACTACAATTCTATATGAAAAACTGATTATAATAATATTTCGCGTTCAAACTTTTATACAATATTTTACAAACTTACAATACCGCTTATTTTACATAAAGCATGAAATATAGCACACAATAACTTTGATACAAGATAGTTGTGAAGATAATTCTAGCTAGTACACAAGTCGTTCAGCAAAGGCAATAAAGACACGTAATTCATACGTCCAGAAACAAGTTATGCATTCTGGTTTTACTAGGACTACTTCCCATCCTTGGTCTTGTGCAACATAACCGTTATGGCCGTTGATAAGACAGCGTGTTGTAACGTCGTCAAAGGGACGAGGGTTACGTAATGTCCAACAGTCCCGTAATAATCTAAAAACCTCATTTCTTACCCCAATTACCGACTCCGTCACTTGTGGAAACGTTTTGTTTAATAGTTGTAGCCCGATGTTCTTGTTCTCACATTGGTGAGAAGCGAACATTACTAATCCGTAAGCATAACATGCTTCTTTATGTTGCATGTTAGCCGCTTTTTCTAAATCACGAAGTCCAATATTCGGATATATTGAGTCAAAATAATTTCTTAACCCGTTGCGTAAAATAGCATTTGGGTTCCCCGCAATATATGCGTCAAAGTAAACACATCGTAACTTATGGGTTTCCCAATGTGATATCCCCCATCTTTCAAACGAAAGTCTCTTATAAACCAAGACATTCTTGGAACGTTCTTCGAATGTCTTACAAACTGATCTCGCCTTAAATAGTTGTGCCGAGGAATTCTGGCCGACTCTAGACAAGATTTCATCAATCATGTCTCCGGGTAGGTCTCTTAAAATATTGGGTTGTCTATTCATTTTGTGTTTTTAAACTGTAAAATAGACAAGAGTTAGATTCATAAAAAAAATACTTATTAATACAAGCAATTTTTACATATATCATAAAGCATAAGAACACTATATTACATATATTACACCACACGAATACAACTATCTTATTCCGACTCGCTCGTTTCTTCTTCTTCGGTTTTGGTTCGTTTTGCCAAGTTTCTAGGGATATATGATGTTCCCCTAATACGAGCCGTCGTTGTCCACATTGGTTTAGAAAAACCTGTTGGTTTAGAGGTTCCCGGGTCATTGTTACAACTTAAGGACTTCGGGGGTTGACGATACATATAAAGTTCATCGGGGTTGGAATTAGATTTCTCTATTTTTATACCCTTTCCCTTATTATTTTGTTTTGCCTTTTTAAATTCAGTTGGGGTAATTTCTATAACATCATCGGAATTCTCGTCAGAATCCGATTCATCGGAGAATTGGTAATCCTCCCAATATTTTGCTTCCTTAGCGGAAACACCATTGACCATAATTAACCTTGGTCGGTTGGTTGAGGATTTTCTTTTACTTAACCGTTTTATTATTTCCCCCACCGGTTCTATTTCTTCATCTGGTTCCGATTCTTCTTCCGGTTCCGATTCTTCTTCTGGTTCCGACTCTTCTTCCGGTTCCTCTTCGGGAACTTGTGAATCAGTCCACGAATCATTCCAATTTACATTTGACTCTTCATTATTATTAGGTGAGTCAATGGGACTTGTTCTAGAGGTAGACATCTATCACATAATATCAAACGCGTTAAGAGATTAATATATCACATAATATTCACATGTTAAAAATATATAGTTTCCAACAAAATTTGTTAAGCAATCATTTTTCAAGTAAACACGGTCGAAGTCCAGACTCACTAATGCATCCTAACAAACTCGATAAGACACACTAATGCAAAATTCTGGTTCTCTAAGACCAACGCTCGGATACCAACTGAAATGTCCCGTTCTTATTGATTAAAAACGTTCCATATTAATTGATTTCGTTGCGAGGTTTTGACCTCTATATGAGACGTTTTTCAAAGACTGCATTCATTTTTAAACAAACCATAACCTTTATTTCATCAATAAAGGTTTAAAAAGCTTTACGTAGATTATCAAATAATGATAATCTAAAATATCCTGTTTACACACGACCATTACATAATGGTTTACAATACAAATATGTTACATCGAAATCAATTTCTTGAATGCAGTTTTTACACAATCTCATACAAACATGGACTCCAAATCTTGTCCTTATTTTAGTATGCAACAGCGGAAGCTCTTAATATTCACCTGAGAATAAACATGCTTTAAACGTCAACAAAAATGTTGGTGAGTTATAGGTTTAACCTATATATATCAAATCGTAACAATAGACCACAAGATTTCATATTTCAATACACATCCCATACATAGAGATAAAAATCATTCATATGGTGAACACCTGGTAACCGACAATAACAAGATGCATATATAAGAATATCCCCATCATTCCGGGACACCCTTCGGATATGATATAAATTTCGAAGTACTAAAGCATCCGGTACTTTGGATGGGGTTTGTTAGGCCCAATAGATCTATCTTTAGGATTCGCGTCAATTAGGGTGTCTGTTCCCTAATTCTTAGATTACCAGACTTAATAAAAAGGGGCATATTCGATTTCGATAATTCAACCATAGAATGTAGTTTCACGTACTTGTGTCTATTTTGTAAATCATTTATAAAACCTGCATGTATTCTCATCCCAAAAATATTAGATTTTAAAAGTGGGACTATAACTCACTTTCACAGATTTTTACTTCGTCGGGAAGTAAGACTTGGCCACTGGTTGATTCACGAACCTATAACAATATATACATATATATCAAAGTATGTTCAAAATATATTTACAATACTTTTAATATATTTTGATGTTTTAAGTTTATTAAGTCAGCTGTCCTCGTTAGAAACCTACAACTAGTTGTCCACAGTTAGATGTACAGAAATAAATCGATAAATATTATCTTGAATCAATCCACGACCCAGTGTATACGTATCTCAGTATTGATCACAACTCAAACTATATATATTTTGGAATCAACCTCAACCCTGTATAGCTAACTCCAACATTCACATATAGAGTGTCTATGGTTGTTCCGAAATATATATAGATGTGTCGACATGATAGGTCGAAACATTGTATACGTGTCTATGGTATCTCAAGATTACATAATATACAATACAAGTTGATTAAGTTATGGTTAGAATAGATTTGTTACAAATTTTCACGTAGCTAAAATGAGAAAAATTATCCAATCTTGTTTTACCCATAACTTCTTCATTTTAAATCCGTTTTGAGTGAATCAAATTGCTATGGTTTCATATTGAACTCTATTTTATGAATCTAAATAGAAAAAGTATAGGTTTATAGTCGGAAAAATAAGTTACAAGTCATTTTTGTAAAGGTAATCATTTCAGTCGAAAGAACGACGTCTAGATGACCATTTTAGAAAACATACTTCCACTTTGAGTTTAACCATAATTTTTGGATATAGTTTCATGTTCATAATAAAAATCATTTTCTCAGAATAAAAACTTTTAAATCAAAGTTTATCATAGTTTTTAATTAACTAACCCAAAACAGCCCGCGGTGTTACTACGACGGCGTAAATCCGGTTTTACGGTGTTTTTCGTGTTTCCAGGTTTTAAATCATTAAGTTAGCATATCATATAGATATAGAACATGTGTTTAGTTGATTTTAAAAGTCAAGTTAGAAGGATTAACTTTTGTTTGCGAACAAGTTTAGAATTAACTAAACTATGTTCTAGTGATTACAAGTTTAAACCTTCGAATAAGATAGCTTTATATGTATGAATCGAATGATGTTATGAACATCATTACTACCTTAAGTTCCTTGGATGAACCTACTGGAAAAGAGAAAAATGGATCTAGCTTCAATGGATCCTTGGATGGCTCGAAGTTCTTGAAGCAGAATCATGACACGAAAACAAGTTCAAGTAAGATCATCACTTGAAATAAGATTGTTATAGTTATAGAAATTGAACCAAAGTTTGAATATGATTATTACCTTGTATTAGAATGATAACCTACTGTAAGAAACAAAGATTTCTTGAGGTTGGATGATCACCTTACAAGATTGGAAGTGAGCTAGCAAACTTGAAAGTATTCTTGATTTTATGAAACTAGAACTTTTGGAATTTATGAAGAACACTTAGAACTTGAAGATAGAACTTGAGAGAGATCAATTAGATGAAGAAAATTGAAGAATGAAAGTGTTTGTAAGTGTTTTTGGTCGTTGGTGTATGGATTAGATATAAAGGATATGTAATTTTGTTTTCATGTAAATAAGTCATGAATGATTACTCATATTTTTGTAATTTTATGAGATATTTCATGCTAGTTGCCAAATGATGGTTCCCACATGTGTTAGGTGACTCACATGGGCTGCTAAGAGCTGATCATTGGAGTGTATATACCAATAGTACATACATCTAAAAGCTGTGTATTGTACGAGTACGAATACGGGTGCATACGAGTAGAATTGTTGATGAAACTGAACGAGGATGTAATTGTAAGCATTTTTGTTAAGTAGAAGTATTTTGATAAGTGTATTGAAGTCTTTCAAAAGTGTATAAATAAATATTAAAACACTACATGTATATACATTTTAACTGAGTCGTTAAGTCATCGTTAGTCGTTACATGTAAATGTTGTTTTGAAACCTTTAGGTTAACGATCTTGTTAAATGTTGTTAACCCAATGTTTATAATATCAAAAGAGATTTTAAATTATTATATTATCATGATATTATGATGTACGAATATCTCTTAATATGATATATATACATTAAATGTCGTTACAACGATAATCGTTACATATATGTCTCGTTTCAAAATCATTAAGTTAGTAGTCTTGTTTTTACATATGTAGTTCATTGTTAATATACTTAATGATATGTTTACTTATCATAATATAATGTTAACTATATATATAACCATATATATGTCATCATATAGTTTTTACAAGTTTTAACGTTCGTGAATCACCGGTCAACTTGGGTGGTCAATTGTCTATATGAAACCTATTTCAATTAATCAAGTCTTAACAAGTTTGATTGCTTAACTTGTTGGAAACATTTAATCATGTAAACATCAATCTCAATTAATATATATAAAAATGGAAAAGTTCGGGTCACTACAGAAACTGTACTTCCCGCAGCCAAAATTCACACTTGAAAAACTTAGCGTACAACTGTTCCTGTTTCAGAAGTTCTAACACCAACTTCAGATGCTGTAACGACCCGCACTTTTTCGATCGTTCTATACTTATAAGATTAATATTTACATAAATTAAACCTTACCAACATGATAAGCAATCCAAATTGTTGAGATTTATGTTTCCGAAAAGAGATTTACACAACGTTTGACCGTCTAGTTTGACCGATGATATCACGAATTATACAATATATGATAATTATACGTTTGTGTATATATATGTATATATACATATTTAACATGATTAATGAATGTTTTAATATCTCATTTTGTATTAATAACAATAAGTTATAAGTATATTTTGAAACTACTAACTTAAGTTTTCAAAACGATAACCATACGTAACGTTATTTGACATAAATACTTATAACCTATAATGTTTATACATATATCGTATATGTAATGTATTTAATCACTTTTAAGGACTTAAATACATAAAACAATATAAGTATATTTACAAAAGATAGCTATATTTGAATCCTCGTTCCGTTTTCTCAAAGATTTCTATACGTATACCTAGGGTATATGTACCCGTATCATACGCAGCTTCTAGATGTATTTACTATTGGTATATACCAATAAAAATCTGCTCCTTAGAAGCCTTAAATGATTAAGAAACATGTGGAACCAACCATTTGTCAAGTAGCATGAATTATTTAGCAAGAAAACAAAGTTAGGTATTTTTTTTTCCTTTATAACCTAAAAACGTTTTTATGCATGCACACCATTTCTTCACCCCATTTTCTCATACTTACACTTCCATTTCTCTCTCAAAATACTCTTAACTTCATACTTGATCATCTCTAAGCATTTTCCCCATCATTTAGCTTCAAAAACAACACTTAAACCTCATAAGAAAACCTTACAAAAACACTTCAAGAAATCCTTCCAAGAACACAAACTTACTTCCAATCTTTCATCCAATTCCATCACCCTTTTGGTTCTAGGTTCTTACTCCTCTTTTACAGAAACCTTGTCCAAGGAACTTGAGGTAGTATCTATGTTCATAACCTTATTCGATTCATATATATATAGCTATTATATTTTGTGGTATACAATTTTAACAACAAGAACATAGTTTGAATGTTTTCAAACTTGTTTGCAAACTAAATAGATCCTTCTAACTTAACTTTTAAAATACTTCAAGACCTGTAATATAACTTAAATATATGCTAATTTAACAAGGTATAACTTGGTTTTTCAAAGAACACCTTAAAAACTGTTTTTACGACGTCGGAGTGTAACCGGGGGCTGTTTTGGGTTGGATAATTAAAAACCATCTTAAACTTTGAATTGAAGGTTTATGTTCTCGAAAAATGATTTTTACTATGAATATGGTAACACATAAAAATTTCATGATTTAATTCAAAGTATAAGTATTTTTAGAAAAATAATCATTTAAGGTTGCCTACATAAAGGAAAAGGTTTAACTTCATAAGTTTCACTAAAGTTTCACCTATGCCGTGTGATTTTGAATACAAACTAAGATATTTACAGTTCATAGTCTTAAAGAGGAACTCGATCCAAGGAGATGGCAAGTTGAATCAACGAAAACGGAGTTGTAACGAAGAAACTATGACCGAAACAAAATTGGCTATCCAAGACTAGTTTAACTTCGGGATTAATTGGAGAAAATTAAAATAAATCACATCTTTTTAAGATAACATGATATTTTATATATATGTACTCATAATTCAATTTTATATGGTTCAGGATCACCCGTAAACAACACGAGAAGATTAATCATAAGATCCCATGTTTGTACGCAACACGTCATTTGACAACACCGGTACTTTATGTACGCAACACGTCATTTGACAAGACCGGTACCGTGGGTCAAGATTAATCTCGACCAATACATATACGTTGGGGGTTTTATTTATTTCGTTGGGGGTTTATTAAACATCTAAATATGAACCATTAAAATTGAATTACTAACAACGAACTGCTAACTACGGACTAAGGAATTATTAAAAGTATTAAAAGTATAACAAGTATATATATGTGACGTTTGTTTAAAAAGAAAAGGTATTGATATATTATATATGGATAGGTTCGTGATATCAACCGGAGACCAAGTCAAATTATATATATCTTCAAGACGAAAGTGAGTATATAGTCCCACTTTTAAACTCTAAATATTTCGGGATGAGAATACATGTATTTTATGTTTTACGTTATGGACACAAGTAACTGAAAATATATTCTACGTTGAGTTGTACCACTGGCATACTTCCCTGTAGCTTGGTAACTAATATTTACAGCGGTATTGTAAACGCGAATCCTGTTGATAGATCTATCGGGCCTGACAACCCCAACCGGACTGGACGACCAGTATTCAACGGTTGCACAGTACTTCGTTTTGTGACTACACTTGGTACGGTGTAGTAAGATTTCATATTAAAGGGAATATGCGACGTGATTAAATGTTAAGTATGGTTACCAAGTGCTCAACCACTTAGAATATTTTTATGAAAATGTTTATATATGAAATCTTGTGGTCTATATATATATATATATATTGCTGCCGGCACTAAACCTATATCTCACCAACTTTATGTTGACGTTTTAAACATGTTTATTCTCAGGTGATAATTAGAAGCTTCCGCTGCATTATGTTGAATTTGAGCAGGATCTTGCGTATGCATATTTGTGTCAAAAATAAAACTGCATATCCAAGAACTTGTGTTGTAAAATATGCTAGAAATCGTGTTGTTATCATCATTTGTAAAGTTTGTAAGTCGAAAATTATCGCTAAACGATAATCATCTTTATTTTGTCCAAAGCTTGTATCAAAAATAAGAATCATGGTTTGTAATGTATAATATATGCAGTTTTTCTTTTAAAAATGTCGCATATAGAGGTCAATACCTCGCAATGAAATCATACGTTATCTAACACGTTCTTACGGTTAAGGACGGGTTATGACATGTGGTATCAGAGCGGTGGTCTTAGCGAACCAGGTTTACATTAGTGTGTCTAACCGAGAAGTCGTTAGGATACATTAGTAAGTCTGGACTTTGACCGGGTCTGATTTAAAAACCATTGCTTATCATTGTTGGTTAAAATTTATATGTAAATATTATGTAGTACTAATGGGTTAGTTGTTGTGTGATAGATGTCGGGCTCAAAACTTGTTATCACATTCAGCGACTCCGAACCAGAATCTTCAGATGGTGTTCCAGTCATTAACCTATCCGATGACGAAAATAATATCTTTGGGGAAGACTCACAAATTCCGGATGAACCGACTATAGAGAACCCGGAAAGTGAACCCGAGGAGGAAAGTGAACCCGAGGAGGAAAGTGAACCCGAGGAAGAAATACAGGAAATTACAAAAGACGAGTTCGAACTAGGAAAGAAACGAAAGGCTAATGAATTAGAAAATTCAAATCCCGAGTTTAGTAAGGATGATGTGGCACCAACTCCACTAGACACTACCACCCCTATTCCCGCTATTCCTATTCGTTCTATCCCGGCATCCAGTTCTTCAGTCCCACAGCCAAAATATAGGCAGACAGCCAGGATAAGCGTTAAGCGATTCTTTGAACCTAAACGTCCTAGAAAATAGACCAAACGATACGCTGCCGTATTAAACCATGGGATCATATAATGTTTTGTATAATATTATTAGTGTGGTTTGCTTAATGTTCGATGTAAGATAAGCATATGTAAAATAGTGAAGTGTGAAATGCAATAATTTTCCATGGTTAAGTATTATTTAGATGGTAGTAATTGATTCTGTACTAAGCTATTAAGTATGGACATTAACGGGTAGGTAATACCCTAGATATAATTATAAAACGCTAATAAGAAGAAAAGGCTTTTATAATAATACCTGGTTCATATTATTAATAAGCTATAATGTACTGTAAATATACACTACATCTATAATATTCCATGTGAATAATTATTTTCTTTTCATTCTTATAGAAGAATATGGCGCGATTGAACCGAATGACGGAACAAGAAATCCAGGAACTCATCAATCAGCGAGTGAACGACAGAATGTTATGGGTCGAGGCTGCAAGAGGTGCTGCAGTTAACCCAAATCCTCGTGTGGGGTGCACTTACAAAACTTTTCAAGCTTGCAAGCCCTCATCATTCAGTGGAACAGAAGGACCGATCGGTTTAACCCGGTGGATAGAAAAGATGGAGACTGTGTTTAAAATCAGTGGTTGTGTTGAAAAGGACATGACCAAGTATGCATCGTGCACTTTACAAGATAGTGCACTCACGTGGTGGAAAAATTATGTGAAGGCTGTAGGAGGAGATGTAACTTATGATACTCCATGGGAAGAATTCAAAACAATGTTAATCAACGAATATTGTCCAAGGAACGAGGTTAGGAAGTTGGAAGATGAATTACGAAGTCTGAAGGTTATTGGTACTGAAATCACCAACTACAATCAGCGATTCATGGAATTAGTTTTGCTATGTCCTGAATTGGTTCCAACCGAAGAACGGAAAATTGAAATGTACAAAGATGGGTTGCCCAAAAAGGTCAAGGCAAATGTTACAGCATCGAAACCTAAGACAATTCATGAAGCTATAACCATGGCAAACGAGCTAATGGATCAGGTCATCATGGATAAGAAAGTATCCAATACTGATGTGAAGGTATCAGGTAACAAAAGAAAGTGGAATGGAAATTATGATCGAGGTAACCAACAACAATCTTTTAAAAAACAAGAAAATACGCAAGGTGCGGGTAGTGGTTTAAGCTTTGGTTATAAAGGACAAAATCCTTTATGCAACCGATGCCACAAACATCACTCTGGTTACTGTAATGTGGTATGCAACAAATGTAATCGAAAGGGTCATCTTGCTGAAGATTGTAGGGCTCTCGTTACAAATGGTACCAAGACTCCTGCCACCAATGCAAATAGAACTGCTTTGGCTACCATTACTTGTTTTGGGTGTGGAAAACAAGGTCACTATAAGAGCCAGTGCCCGAATCCAGAGAAGAATATCGGACCTGCACGTGGGAGAGCATTTGTTATTAATGCTAGAGAGGCATGTGAAGACCCGGAGCTTGTTACGGGTACGTTTACCATTAATAACTTATCCGCATCTATTATATTTGATACTGGTGCTGATAGAAGTTACGTGTGTAGAGACTTTCACGCTAAATTGAATTGTTCATCATTACCTCTAGATGCTAAGTACATGATTGAGTTAGCTAATGGTAAACTAATTAAAGCCGATAAAATTTGCCGTGATTGTAAAATAAATTTAGCCGGAGAAACATTTAAAATTGACTTAATACCCGTAGAATTAGGAAGTTTTGATGTAATAGTCGGCATGGACTGGATGTCCAAAATAGGAGCTGAAGTTGTGTGCGCCAAGAAGGCAATTCGCATTCCTCGTAAGAATAAAACGCCAGTAATGATTTATGGAGAGAAGGGTAACTCAAAGCTAAAACTCATTAGTTATTTGAAAGCTCCAAAGTGCTTGAAGAAAGGGTGCTATGCTATCTTAGCACATGTTAATAAAGTCGAAAAGAAAGAAAAAGAGAAGTGCATCAATGACGTGCCTGTGGCAAGAGATTTTCCTGAAGTCTTTCCGGAAGAGTTGCCGGGATTACCTCCATTTAGATCTGTAGAATTTCAAATAGATTTAGTACCAGGAGCTGCACCAGTTGCCCGTGCTCCATATAGACTTGCACCGTCCGAGTTAAAAGAACTTCAAAGTCAGTTAAAAGAATTACTGGATCGTGGATTCATACGACCAAGTACTTCACCGTGGGGAGCTCCGATTCTATTTGTTAAAAAGAAAGATGGATCTTTTAGGATGTGTATAGATTATCGTGAATTAAATAAGTTAACTATCAAGAATCGGTATCCACTACCGAGAATTGACGACTTATTTGATCAACTCCAAGGATCATGTGTGTACTCAAAAATTGACCTAAGGTCGGGCTATCATCAATTACGTGTCAAAGAAGAGGACATTCCGAAAACTGCTTTTCGGACACGTTATGGTCATTACGAATTTTTGGTCATGCCGTTTGGGTTGACAAATGCGCCAGCTGTATTCATGGACCTCATGAATCGAGTTTGTAGTCCATATTTAGATAAGCTTGTTATCGTTTTCATTGATGATATTCTTATCTATTCCAAGAGTGAGCAAGAGCATGAACAACATTTAAGGTTGATATTAGAGTTGTTGAGAAAAGAACAGCTATACGCTAAATTTTCTAAGTGTGCTTTCTGGTTGAAAGAAGTGCAATTTCTTGGTCACGTTGTTAGTAGCAAAGGAATTCAGGTTGATCCAGCAAAAATTGAAGCCATTGAAAAATGGGAGACTCCTAAGACACCAATGCAGATACGCCAATTTTTGGGTTTAGCCGGTTATTATAGAAGGTTTATTCAAGATTTTTCCCGAATAGCTAAGCCGTTGACAGCGTTAACGCAAAAAGGGAAGAAATATGAATGGACTTCTGAGCAGGAGAGTGCATTTCAGTTACTGAAAAAGAAGTTGACTACGGCGCCTATTTTATCGTTACCAGAAGGGAGCGATGATTTTGAAATATATTGTGACGCTTCGCGACAAGGTTTTGGTTGCGTTCTTATGCAACGGAAGAAAGTTATTGCATACGCATCCCGACAATTGAAGATTCACGAGCGGAATTATACGATGCATGATCTAGAACTGGGAGCAGTCGTGTTTGCATTGAAGATATGGAGACACTACTTGTATGGGGTTAAATGCACTGTGTTTACTGATCATAAAAGCCTTCAACATATTTTTGATCAGAAACAGCTGAACATGAGACAACGTAGGTGGGTCGAGTTAATAAACGACTATGATTGTGAAATTCGTTATCATCCCGGGAAGGCGAACGTGGTGGCCGATGCTTTAAGCAGAAAGGAACGAGAACCAATTCGAGTACGAGCGATGAACATAAAAATTCGCATGAATCTCAACTCACAAATCAAAGAAGTTCAACGAGAAGCACTTACTAAAGAAAATATAGGAAATGAAATAATGAAGAAGTATGAGAAGCAACTCGTTATGCGGGAAGATGGAATTCGATATTTTGCAAATCGTATTTGGGTACCGAAGTTGGGTGGATTAAGGAAGTTGATATTAAATGAGGCACATAAGACAAGATACTCGATACATCCTAGAGTTGGAAAGATGTACCAAGATCTTAAGACACATTATTGGTGGCCTAATTTAAAGACAGACGTTGCAACATATGTTGGGGAATGTTTAACTTGTTCCAAAGTCAAAGCTGAACACCAGAAGCCGTCAGGGTTACTTCAACAACCAAAAATCCCAGAATGGAAATGGGATGGTATTACCATGGATTTCATCACGAAGTTACCAAAGACTGCCTGGGGATACGACACCATTTGGGTGATTGTTGATCGTCTCACCAAGTCTGCACATTTCTTGCCTATAAAGGAAACGGATAGAATGGAGAAACTATTACGATTGTATATAAAGGAAGTTGTTTCAAGGCATGGAATACCTATTTCCATTATATCCGATCGTGATAGTAGATTTACATCAAAGTTCTGGCAATCACTACAGGAGGCCCTAGGAACTCGTTTGGATATGAGTACCGCGTATCATCCGCAAACCGACGGGCAGAGTGAAAGAACGATTCAGACTCTTGAAGACATGCTCAGGGCATGTGTGATCGATTTTGGAAACGGATGGGATAAATATCTACCATTAGCAGAATTCTCGTATAATAATAGTTATCATGCGAGCATTAAAGCTGCGCCATTCGAAGCATTGTACGGAAGGAAGTGTAGATCTCCTATTTGTTGGAATGAAGTAGGAGATCGACAATTAACTGGTCCCGAGATCATACACGAAACGACTGAGAAGATAGTACAAATCAAGGAGAGATTGAAAACAGCCCGTAGTCGCCAAAAGAGCTACGCCGATGTCCGAAGGAAACCATTAGAGTTTTAGATCGGGGACATGGTTATGCTAAAGGTGTCACCTTGGAAAGGTGTAATACGCTTCGGAAAAAGGGGTAAACTGAACCCAAGATATGTAGGCCCGTTCAAGATCATCGAACGCATTGGACCGGTAGCTTATCGACTCGAGTTACCGCAACAACTCGCCGGAGTACATAATACCTTTCACGTTTCGAATCTTAAGAAGTGTCTTGCAAAGGAAGACCTCACCATTCCTCTTGAAGAAATCCATGTCGACGAGAAACTACAATTCATCGAAGAACCAATCGAAATCATGGACCGTGAAGTTAAACAGCTCAAGCAGAGCAACATACCGATCGTTAAGGTTCGTTGGAATGCTCGAAGAGGTCATGAGTTTACTTGGGAACGAGAGGATCAGATGAAACAAAAGTATCCACACTTGTTTCTCGATGACGCAAAATAGGTACAATTTTAAAATTTCGGGACGAAATTTATTTAACGGGGAGGTAATGTAACGACCCGCACTTTTTCGATCGTTCTATACTTATAAGATTAATATTTACATAAATTAAACCTTACCAACATGATAAGCAATCCAAATTGTTGAGATTTATGTTTCCGAAAAGAGATTTACACAACGTTTGACCGTCTAGTTTGACCGATGATATCACGAATTATACAATATATGATAATTATACGTTTTTGTATATATATGTATATATACATATTTAACATGATTAATGAATGTTTTAATATCTCATTTTGTATTAATAACAATAAGTTATAAGTATATTTTGAAACTACTAACTTAAGTTTTCAAAACGATAACCATACGTAACGTTATTTGACATAAATACTTATAACCTATAATGTTTATACATATATCGTATATGTAATGTATTTAATCACTTTTAAGGACTTAAATACATAAAACAATATAAGTATATTTACAAAAGATAGCTATATTTGAATCCTCGTTCCGTTTTCTCAAAGATTTCTATACGTATACCTAGGGTATATGTACCCGTATCATACGCAGCTTCTAGATGTATTTACTATTGGTATATACCAATAAAAATCTGCTCCTTAGCAGCCTTAAATGATTAAGAAACATGTGGAACCAACCATTTGTCAAGTAGCATGAATTATTTAGCAAGAAAACAAAGTTAGGTATTTTTTTTTTCCTTTATAACCTAAAAACGTTTTTATGCATGCACACCATTTCTTCACCCCATTTTCTCATACTTACACTTCCATTTCTCTCTCAAAATACTCTTAACTTCATACTTGATCATCTCTAAGCATTTTCCCCATCATTTAGCTTCAAAAACAACACTTAAACCTCATAAGAAAACCTTACAAAAACACTTCAAGAAATCCTTCCAAGAACACAAACTTACTTCCAATCTTTCATCCAATTCCATCACCCTTTTGGTTCTAGGTTCTTACTCCTCTTTTACAGAAACCTTGTCCAAGGAACTTGAGGTAGTATCTATGTTCATAACCTTATTCGATTCATATATATATAGCTATTATATTTTGTGGTATACAATTTTAACAACAAGAACATAGTTTGAATGTTTTCAAACTTGTTTGCAAACTAAATAGATCCTTCTAACTTAACTTTTAAAATACTTCAAGACCTGTAATATAACTTAAATATATGCTAATTTAACAAGGTATAACTTGGTTTTTCAAAGAACACCTTAAAAACTGTTTTTACGACGTCGGAGTGTAACCGGGGGCTGTTTTGGGTTGGATAATTAAAAACCATCTTAAACTTTGAATTGAAGGTTTATGTTCTGGAAAAATGATTTTTACTATGAATATGGTAACACATAAAAATTTCATGATTTAATTCAAAGTATAAGTATTTTTAGAAAAATAATCATTTAAGGTTGCCTACATAAAGGAAAAGGTTTAACTTCATAAGTTTCACTAAAGTTTCACCTATGCCGTGTGATTTTGAATACAAAATAAGATATTTACAGTTCATAGTCTTAAAGAGGAACTCGATCCAAGGAGATGGCAAGTTGAATCAACGAAAACGGAGTTGTAACGAAGAAACTATGACCGAAACAAAATTGGCTATCCAAGACTAGTTTAACTTCGGGATTAATTGGAGAAAATTAAAATAAATCACATCTTTTTAAGATAACATGATATTTTATATATATGTACTCATAATTCAATTTTATATGGTTCAGGATCACCCGTAAACAACACGAGAAGATTAATCATAAGATCCCATGTTTGTACGCAACACGTCATTTGACAACACCGGTACTTTATGTACGCAACACGTCATTTGACAACACCGGTACCGTGGGTCAAGATTAATCTCGACCAATACATATACGTTGGGGGTTTTATTTATTTCGTTGGGGGTTTATTAAACATCTAAATATGAACCATTAAAATTGAATTACTAACAACGAACTGCTAACTACGGACTAAGGAATTATTAAAAGTATTAAAAGTATAACAAGTATATATATGTGACGTTTGTTTAAAAAGAAAAGGTATTGATATATTATATATGGATAGGTTCGTGATATCAACCGGAGACCAAGTCAAATTATATATATCTTCAAGACGAAAGTGAGTATATAGTCCCACTTTTAAACTCTAAATATTTCGGGATGAGAATACATGTATTTTATGTTTTACGTTATGGACACAAGTAACTGAAAATATATTCTACGTTGAGTTGTACCACTGGCATACTTCCCTGTAGCTTGGTAACTAATATTTACAGCGGTATTGTAAACGCGAATCCTGTTGATAGATCTATCGGGCCTGACAACCCCAACCGGACTGGACGACCAGTATTCAACGGTTGCACAGTACTTCGTTTTGTGACTACACTTGGTACGGTGTAGTAAGATTTCATATTAAAGGGAATATGCGACGTGATTAAATGTTAAGTATGGTTACCAAGTGCTCAACCACTTAGAATATTTTTATGAAAATGTTTATATATGAAATCTTGTGGTCTATATATATATATATATTGCTGCCGGCACTAAACCTATATCTCACCAACTTTATGTTGACGTTTTAAACATGTTTATTCTCAGGTGATAATTAGAAGCTTCCGCTGCATTATGTTGAATTTGAGCAGGATCTTGCGTACGCATATTTGTGTCAAAAATAAAACTGCATATCCAAGAACTTGTGTTGTAAAATATGCTAGAAATCGTGTTGTTATCATCATTTGTAAAGTTTGTAAGTCGAAAATTATCGCTAAACGATAATCATCTTTATTTTGTCCAAAGCTTGTATCAAAAATAAGAATCATGGTTTGTAATGTATAATATATGCAGTTTTTCTTTTAAAAATGTTGCATATAGAGGTCAATACCTCGCAATGAAATCATACGTTATCTAACACGTTCTTACGGTTAAGGACGGGTTATGACAGATGCGTAGCATGATCTTTCTTGATTTTCGAATATATCAAGATATCATCTGTGAAGACAATCATAAACTTGTCAAGATACTGATGACACCCCATGTTCATTAAATCCATAAACACTGCTAGCGCGTTTGTTAACCCGAATGGCTAACTAAAAATTCATAATGACCATATCTAGTTCTGAATGCTGTTTTCGTATATCGTTCTCTGCAACACGTACCTGATGATACCCTGAACGTAAATCAATCTTTGAAAAGTAGGAAGCACCCTGTAACTAATCAAATAAATCATCTATTCTCGGTATCGGATACTTATTCTTTATTGTTCTCTTGTTTAAATCACGATAATCTATACACATACGAAGCGACCCATCTTTCTTTTTCACAAACAAAATATGATCTAACACCCCATTTTCCCGTGCGCGTATAAAGGTACGTATTTAATCAATAGTACGCTTAAAGCTTGTTCGTTATGTGATTAAATGAGCTACAGTGTTATTTGTTGTATAAGTGTATATGTGTGTATATATATATGTTAGAATGCGTACGTGAACGTGTTTATGAATGTGTCACGATGGCGTCGAGTGGTGTGAGACTTAAGGTTGAGGTTTAGACGTGCATAGGAAGGGTGAAGGATGTTGTTCTTGTTGTTTGAACCTTTGTTTTATGTTAAACTTTCGAAGTGACCAGGAAAAGGCAAATGCCGCGCCGCGGCAAACGGGATCGCGCCGCGACATAGAAAGCAAATCCAGATCAGAACTTGAGTTAAGAAGGGTTGTTTTTCCTTCTATACGTCGCGGCGCGACAAAAGGGCCGCGCCGCGGCGCCTCTGCAGTTCTGACTCCGATTTCTGCTCAAATTAAAAAGGGTTTTAGGGGCAATTTGGTCTTTTTGCGTGTAGATCTGATGGGAGCTTTTAATATCAGCCACTTATCCTATATTTCTCATTTCTTTTCCATTTTCTTTCATAATTTCCTCTCAAAACTTAAAATCCACTTAGTTTAAACTTGAGATTTGAAGAAGAAGTTTTGTGAATCAATCCTAGGAGCAAGAATTAAAGTTGTTCTCCTTGCTATTAGCTACAAGAGGATAGTTTTGGTAAGTCTCAACTTTAAGTTTTGAGTTTTATTTAGTTTAAGCTAGGGTTTGGTTCATATGGAACTTGTGTGACCTGTTTGAGGGTTAAATGGGTGGATTTTGGGTTAGATTTTTGAAAGGAAACCATAATTACCATAATCTAGGGTTTGGTCTAATGAAATGAGGTTTGTAAGTGTTAATGGTGTTATAATCATTAAAACACTTGTTTAAAGTTGAATGATGTTAATTGGGTCATATTTGACTAAGCTTGCAAGTGTAAGAGTTAAAATGGGTCATATGAGTCAAAGTTGACCTAATTGGGTAAAATGGGGATGAAATACACCAAGTTTGTGTTAGTTGATGTTAATAGACCCTAATCACTAGCTTTTAGTGATTTATGACAAGGAATGGTCATTAATGGGCGGTTTTGGGTAGTTGAATCATTTAATGCAATCGGGTCATTAAATGCTCAAGGGTTAGAAGTTGGCATTTAATTCAACTAGATTGTATGTTAATAAATGCATAATGTAATAGGTACGTTACATTGAAGGGTTGCAAGCTCGGTTAGCTTTCACAAGAGACTTGAGGTGAGTGGAATATCTATATATGTATGTATATGATTTATGTGCTGTATTGATGGTGTCACATAGCCGTTTTGTGACCATAGTTGCGAGACATAGCCGTTTTTGTCTACGTTTGTTATTTATGGACATAGCCGTGTTTGTGCATATAGTGGCGAGTAATAGCCGCGTTTTACTTCCACGTTGTTATCCGTGTTATTTGTGAACATAGCCGTGTTTGTGTACAAGATTGTGAGTAATAGCCGTGTTTTACTCACATGTTGATCAAGTGATGCCATAGCCATTTTTGGGAACACTTGGGGGTGATGCCATAGCCATTTTTGAAACACCTCGGGGGTTAGTATACCATAGCCAGGTTTGGGAGCTAACGGTTGTTATGAACATCGATGACTTGTTTCGCGAAGTCATTCCCCTGGCGAAGAATTTTGGTTAACCATGTTTTATAGTTGATGATGCTAGCATTTGATTTATGATTATGATATTTATGCTATTAATGTGGCTAGTTGTACGGTTTGACGATACTAGCTTATTTATCAAGATGTTATGCGATTGTGTGCGTTATATGATATCGTGGATGCGTGTGGGTAAGTCTTATATGCATGTATATATTTATTCTACTCACTAAGCTTTGCTTACCCTCTCGTTGTTTAACTTTTTAGATGCAGGCGCGGACAAGGGCAAGGGGGTCGTTGGGCACTAGGTGTCCCTTGTTGTTGTTATGTTGGAGCTTTTGGAAGTTGGTCTAGTTTTGGGTAGTTTAGTCCCAAACCATGCTCGGAACATCGTTTGGTTTATAAACTATCATTTGTAAGGGGTCAAACTTGTACTAAACTTTATTTGTGGCCCTCGTGTCTTTTGTAAACAATTAATTGTTGTGCGTTTTAAATGGAACTCGTGAAATGGGTTACATATTTATTTGCGTGTAATTGTGGTGTAAAAAAAAAATTATCGTATGGATTACGGGTTGGGTTGTTACAAGTGGTATCAGAGCATGGTCTAAGGGATTTAGGTGACTTGAGATAGGCGCCTAGACTTAGACTTTTATGTTGTTGAATTATATGCGGGACTTGTAGGATTACGGGTCAGTGCGGGGTTTGATTAGTTCTTTGATGCATAAGTGGACAACTATGCTATGTTATGATGTTACTAATCGTGTATTATTGTTTTGAACATCGAGCAAGATGGTTGTGATACGTTTGAGCATAGCACGGCATGTGAGCATAATAGTGAGTCGCGACCACTATTACGATTGCAAGTCAAGTCAAGCAAGGATGTGCGACAAGTATCGAGCTAGATGTGGTGTGTGTGCGGTCATATGCATAGGTACATATGTGTATTAAATTGTTGGTGATGTCTAATCCATTTTTAATCTTTAGAATGAAGACGAGAAACGGAATGAATACGAATGGCAATGGTGGTCCCTCTCATGTGGAGGAAGATGAGATGACTACCAAGATTGAGACCGCTTTAGAAAACTATGTTTCGGTTTTCTCACGAAGGGTTAAACAAATATTCGAAGAGTCGGTTTCGGAACAAATTGTCGATATGATTCAAGAACGAATGACCAATGCCGTCAAAGAAGAAGTTGAAAGGAGGTTTCCTATGAAATGTCCCGTTCTTATTGATTAAAAACGTTCCATATTAATTGATTTCGTTGTGAGGTTTTGACCTCTATATGAGACGTTTTTCAAAGACTGCATTCATTTTTAAAACAAACCATAACCTTTATTTCATAGATAAAGGTTTTAAAAAGCTTTACGTAGATTATCAAATAATGATAATCTAAAATATCCTGTTTACACACGACCATTACATAATAGTTTACAATACAAATATGTTACAACAAAATAAGTTTCTTGAATGCAGTTTTTATACAATATCATACAAGCATGGACTCCAAATCTCGTCCTTATTTAAGTATGCGACAGCGGAAGCTCTTAATATTCACCTGATAATAAACATGCTTTAAACGTCAACAAAAATGTTGGTGAGTTATAGGTTTAACCTATATATATCAAATCGTAACAATAGACCACAAGATTTCATATTTCAATACACATCCCATACATAGAGATAAAAAATCATTCATATGGTGAACACCTGGTAACCGACATTAACAAGATGCATATATATAAGAATATCCCCATCATTCCGGGACACCCTTCGGATATGATATAAATTTCGAAGTACTAAAGCATCCGGTACTTTGGATGGGGTTTGTTAGGCCCAATAGATCTATCTTTAGGATTCGTGTCAATTAGGGTGTCTGTTCCCTAATTCTTAGATTACCAGACTTAATAAAAAGGGGCATATTCGATTTCGATAATTCAACCATAGAATGTAGTTTCACGTACTTGTGTCTATTTTGTAAATCATTTATAAAACCTGCATGTATTCACATCCCAAAAATATTAGATTTTAAAAGTGGGACTATAACTCACTTTCACAGATTTTTACTTCGTCGGGAAGTAAGACTTGGCCACTGATTGATTCACGAACCTATAACAATATATACATATATATCAAAGTATGTTCAAAATATATTTACAACACTTTTAATATATTTTGATGTTTTAAATTTATTAAGTCAGCTGTCCTTGTTAGTAACCTACAACTAGTTGTCCACAGTTAGATGTACAGAAATAAATCGATAAATATTATCTTGAATCAATCCATGACCCAGTGTATACGTATCTCAGTATTGATCACAACTCAAACTATATATATTTTGGAATCAACCTCAACCCTGTATAGCTAACTCCAACATTCACATATAGAGTGTCTATGGTTGTTCCGAAATATATATAGATGTGTCGACATGATAGGTCGAAACATTGTATACGTGTCTATGGTATCTCAAGACTATATAATATACAATACAAGTTGATTAAGTTATGGTTGGAATAGATTTGTTACCAATTTTCACGTAGCTAAAATGAGAAAAATTATCCAATCTTGTTTTACCCATAACTTCTTCATTTTAAATCCGTTTTGAGTGAATCAAATTGCTATGATTTCATATTGAACTCTATTTTATGAATCTAAACAGAAAAAGTATAGGTTTATAGTCAGAAAAATAAGTTACAAGTCGTTTTTGTAAAGGTAGTCATTTCAGTCGAAAGAACGACGTCTAGATGACCATTTTAGAAAACATACTTCCACTTTGAGTTTAACCATAATTTTTAGATATAGTTTCATGTTCATAATAAAAATCATTTTCTCAGAATAACAACTTTTAAATCAAAGTTTATCATAGTTTTTAATTAACTAACCCAAAACAGCCCGCGGTGTTACTACGACGGCGTAAATCCGGTTTTACGGTGTTTTTCGTGTTTCCAGGTTTTAAATCATTAAGTTAGCATATCATATAGATATAGAACATGTGTTTAGTTGATTTTAAAAGTCAAGTTAGAAGGATTAACTTTTGTTTGCGAACAAGTTTAGAATTAACTAAACTATGTTCTAGTGATTACAAGTTTAAACCTTCGAATAAGATAGCTTTATATGTATGAATCGAATGATGTTATGAACATCATTACTACCTTAAGTTCCTTGGATAAACCTACTGGAAAAGAGAAAAATGGATCTAGCTTCAACGGATCCTTGGATGGCTCGAAGTTCTTGAAGCAGAATCATGACACGAAAACAAGTTCAAGTAAGATCATCACTTGAAATAAGATTGTTATAGTTATAGAAATTGAACCAAAGTTTGAATATGATTATTACCTTGTATTAGAATGATAACCTACTGTAAGAAACAAAGATTTCTTGAGGTTGTATGATCACCTTACAAGATTGGAAGTGAGCTAGCAAACTTGAAAGTATTCTTGATTTTATGTAACTAGAACTTGTAAAATATATGAAGAACACTTAGAACTTGAAGATAGAACTTGAGAGAGATCAATTAGATGAAGAAAATTGAAGAATGAAAGTGTTTGTAGGTGTTTTTGGTCGTTGGTGTATGGATTAGATATAAAGGATATGTAATTTTGTTTTCATGTAAATAAGTCATGAATGATTACTCATATTTTTGTAATTTTATGAGATATTTCATGCTAGTTGCCAAATGATGGTTCCCACATGTGTTAGGTGACTCACATGGGCTGCTAAGAGCTAATAATTGGAGTGTATATATCAATAGTACATACATCTAAAAGCTGTGTATTGTACGAGTACGAATACGGGTGCATACGAGTAGAATTGTTGATGAAACTGAACGAGGATGTAATTGTAAGCATTTTTGTTAAGTAGAAGTATTTTGATAAGTGTCTTGAAGTCTTTCAAAAGTGTATGAATACATATTAAAACACTACATGTATATACATTTTAACTGAGTCGTTAAGTCATCGTTAGTCGTTACATGTAAATGTTGTTTTGAAACCTTTAGGTTAACGATCTTGTTGAATGTTGTTAACCCATTGTTTATTATAACAAATGAGATGTTAAATTATTATATTATCATGATATTATGTTATATAATATATCTTAGTATGATGTATATACAGTTAAATTTCGTTACAACGATAATCGTTACATATATGTCTCGTTTCGAAATCATTAAGTTAGTAGTCTTATTTTTACATATGTATTTCATTGTTAATACACTTAATAATATATTTACTTATCATTTAACATAATTAACCAAGTGTATCAATATCTTAATATGATTCATATGTACCTAGTAAGACGTTGTTATAACGATAATCGTTATATATATCGTTTTCGAGTTTCTTAAATTAATAGTCTCATTTTTATGTATATAACTCATTGTTAAAATACCTAATGAGATACATACTTATAATAAAAACATGTTAACTATATATATAACCATATATATGTCATCGTACAGTTTTTACAAGTTTTAACGTTCGTGAATCACCGGTCAACTTGGGTGGTCAATTGTCTATATGAAACATATTTCAATTAATCAAGTCTTAACAAGTTTGATTGCTTAACATGTTGGAAACATTTAATCATGTAAATATCAATCTCAATTAATATATATAAACATGGAAAAGTTCGAGTCACTACATCCTAGACCTCAAAATGTGGGCGAATTGGAGCTTAGCTATAAGAACTTCTTGGCGACTAAGCCTCCTCACTTTCACGGGGATCCCGACCCCATGAAAAGTGCGGCTTGGATTTCCGATGTTGAAGGTTGTTTTTGCACTACCGAGTGCCCACCCGAGAAGAAAACGAGGCTTGCTACTAGTTTGTTAAGGGGCCATGCTAAAGATTGGCTCGATGGTAAGATTGATATGGTGGGTGATGCGGCCTTTGTAGGTTTATCATGGGCGGAGTTCAAGAAAGAGTTTTTCCTTGAATATCGTACGCAAGCGGATCTTTCCAAATTGCGAAATGAGTTAAGTAACATGCGTCAAGGGTCTTTGGACCTAAACACTCTCAAAACCAACTTTCTCGCCAAGGCACGTTTTTGCCCCGAGTATGTGGGAAATGATCAAATGCTAATGGAAGACTTTCATGCAACCCTTAGAGATGATTTGAAGGGTAAAATTAGTATCGGTCATGTTGAAACTTTCGCTAAGCTTTTGGCTGTGGCAAAAGGGTTTGAAGCACAAGCTCCGAGTCCGGTTCCGGTTAGTTATGGGTCGAGCAAAGGAAAATTTGGAGCGCCTAGTTACTCCAACAAGAAGAGCAAGGGTGTGTTCGAAAGTGTCAGAAGTGTGAAGAAGGGTGGTTCGAATACTTTTATGCCTACTTGTTATAGTTGTGGGAAGTCGGGTCATTACGCTCGTGATTGTTTGACCAAGACGGTCACGTGCTTTAATTGTCAAAAGACGGGGCACCGGAAGGTGGAATGTCCCGAATTATCAAACGACCAAGTAAAGAGGCTAGAGAAGGCGGCGGGGTCGGCTAGGGGGCGTAACTACTTGATGACGAATGATGAAGCCAAACAATCCAACGAAGTCGTCTCAGGTACTTTCATGGTTAACTCTAACCCGGCATGGATACTTTTTGATAGTGGTGCTAATTTGTCTTTCGTGTCTCCAAGATTTGTGTCTAAGTTAAATAAACTGCTAGTGAAGTTGAGTCATCCGACAGAAGTTGAAATAGCGGATGGCAAGACGGCGCTAGTGGTTGATGTGTGTAAAAATTGTAATGTTGTGTTTGGTGCCAAAAGTTTTGAAATTGATCTCATTCCGATGACCTTGGGCGATTTTGATATTGTCGTTGGTATGGATTGGCTCGATCGTTATAGAGCCGACATTGCATGCCATGAGAAATCTATTCATGTGAAGACCCCTAGTGGGGGAGAGCTAATTATTCATGGTGATAAACGAAGGAGACCGGTGGCGATATGCACTTTTGCACGGGCACGTCGTCTCGTTGTTACCGGTGGCATGGCTTTCCTTGCTCATGTTGTTGATACTCGTAATGAGCCACCACCCATTCGTGAAATTCCGGTGGTTAGTGAATTTGAAGACGTTTTTCCGGATGAGTTACCGGGTGTTCCGGCGGAAAGACAAGTTGAATTTCGCATTGAGTTGGTACCGGGAGCTACTCCCATTGCTAAAACTCCGTATCGTTTAGCACCGACAAAAATGCAAGAATTGTTAAATCAAACCCAGGAGTTACTTGAGAAGGGTTTTATTCGACCGAGTGCTTCGCCATGGGGTGCTCCGGTCTTGTTCGTGAAGAAGAAAGATGGTAGTATGCGTATGTGCATCGACTATCGGGAGTTAAATAAAGTGACGATCAAAAATCGTTATCCATCGCCTAGGATTGACGATTTATTCGACCAACTTCAAGGTGCTACGTACTTCTCTAAAATTGACCTACGGTCCGGCTATTATCAAATGTGGGTCCGTGAGGAAGATATCGAGAAAACGGCCTTTCGTACTCGTTATAGGCATTTTGAATTTGTAGTTATGCCTTTTGGTCTTACGAATGCACCAGCGGCATTCATGGATCTTATAAACCGAGTGTGCCAACCTATGTTGGACAAGTCGGTAATTGTGTTCATTGACGATATTCTTGTATATTCTAGGAGTATGAAGGAACATGAACACCATTTGCGCGAAGTGTTGAAGACGTTGAGAAAAGAGAAGTTGTATGCTAAATTCTCGAAATGTGAATTTTGGCTAAGGGAGGTTCAATACCTTGGCCATATTGTGAACAAGGATGGTATTCAAGTAGATCCGGGGAAGATAGAAACGGTGAAGAGTTGGGGACAACCGACTACGCCTACGGAAATCCGAAGTTTTCTCAGATTGGCCGGTTATTATCGTCGGTTTATCCAAGACTTTTCCAAGATTGCTTCGCCATTAACTAAGTTGACAAGGAAGAATACGAGATTCAATTGGGAGAACGAGCAAGAAATCGCTTTTCAATTGTTGAAAGAGAAATTGTGTAAAGCTCCGGTCTTAGTATTGCCGGAAGGTGTAGATGATATGACGGTCTATTGTGATGCTTCTTTGAATGGGCTCGGGTGTGTTCTAATGCAACGAAGTAAATTCATCGCTTACGCCTCTCGCCAATTAAAGGAACATGAAAAGAGATACCCGAAT
The DNA here is from genome assembly GCF_046630445.1 of Rutidosis leptorrhynchoides. Classification (NCBI taxonomy): domain Eukaryota; kingdom Viridiplantae; phylum Streptophyta; class Magnoliopsida; order Asterales; family Asteraceae; genus Rutidosis; species Rutidosis leptorrhynchoides. The sequence goes on from NC_092338.1 coordinate 379,712,209, forward strand.
CAGGATCTTGAATTAGCGGCGGTGGTCCATGCTTTGAAAATTTGGCGCCATTACTTGTATGGTGTCAAGTGTACGATTTATTCAGATCACAAGAGTTTGAAACATCTTTTTGATCAATGGGATTTGAATTATCGTCAACGTAGATGGATGGATGTGGTGAAGGATTATGATTGTGAGATACTTTATCATCTGGGCAAAGCGAATGTGGTCGCGGATGCATTAAGCCGAAAGAGTCACCACCCGGCGTTACGATTGGGATTGTTACGTATGATTATTACTAACGATTTTCTTGAAAAACTTGGTGTGATTCAAATAGAGGCTTACGTTCACAACAAGCATGCGGAACAAATTGTGGGGCAATCGGAATTCATTACGATGGGTTCGCGTGGTTTATTGTCTTTTCAAGAAAGAGTGTGGGTGCCTAAGATGGGTGATTTCCGAAAGGTGCTTCTTGATGAGGCGCACAAGTCTAAGTATTCCATACATCCGGGTGCGACGAAGATGTACCATGATTTGAAGAAAGATTATTGGTGGCCGGGCATGAAACGCGACGTTGTTAAGTATGTTGAGCAATGCGTCACTTGTTTGCAAGTTAAAGCCGAACACCAAAAGCCGTATGGTAAGTTACAACCGCTAGAAATTCTGATGTGGAAGTGGGAGCATATTACCATGGATTTTATTACCAAGTTGTCAAAAATGGCAAGAACCCAATTTGATACTATTTGGGTGATTGTTGATAGATTGACGAAAAGTGCATTGTTTCTTCCTATTAAAGAAGCGATTACATCGGAGGCACTTGCGAAGATGTTCATTAAGGAGGTGATATCAAGACACGGCGTTCCCGTGTCTATCGTTTCGGATCGGGACACTCGTTTTACTTCTCGATTTTGGAAGAAGTTTCATGAAGATATGGGTACGAGGGTAAATATGAGTACGGCGTACCATCCTCAAACAGACGGTCAAACCGAACGTACGAATCAAACATTGGAGGATATGTTATGTGCATGTATCATTGACTTCGGTGGTAGTTGGGATGAACATTTACCTTTGGTGGAATTCTCGTACAATAATAGTTTCCACTCTAGTATTGGATTGCCACCGTATGAGATGTTGTATGGTAGAAGGTGTCGAACCCCGATTTGTTGGGGCGAAGTGGGACAAAGGGAAGTCGGGAGCTCCGACTTGGTATTGGAGACAAATGATAAAATCGATATGATTCGGGAACATTTGAAAAAGGCGCAAGATAGGCAAAAATCTTACGCCGATAAGCGTAGACGTTTGATCGAATTCCAAGACGGTGATATGGTGATGCTCAAGGTTTCGCCATGGAAGGGTATTATTCGGTTTCGGAAACGAGGAAAGTTAGCTCCTCTGTTTATTAGGCCGTTTAAGGTTTTAGCTCGTGTTGGTGAAGTCGCGTATCGTTTGGAATTACCCGAAGAACTTGCAGGGATCCATAACACATTTCATGTTTCCCACCTCTGTAAGTGTCTTGCGGATGATTCTTCATGGATGCCTTTAGACGAAATTGAGCTAAACAACAAGTTAGAATACGTTGAAGAGCCGATTGCTATACTCGATGAGAAGGTAAAAATGTTGCGCAACAAAGAGGTGAGGACCTTTAAGGTCCAATGGCGTCGTAGTAAAGGTTTCGAGTTTACTTGGGAGCCCGAAGAATTCGTGTTGGTTTACCTTCCCTCGTGTCATGCGGCTTGGATCGCGAGGACGCGCTCCGATTTAAGTGGGGGAGAGTTGTAACACCCCGTTTTCCCGTGCGCGTATAAAGGTACGTACTTAATCAATGGTATGCTTAAAGCTTGTTCGTTATATGATGAAATGAGCTACGGTGTTAGTTGTCGTATAAGTGTATATGTGTATATATATATATGTTAGAATGCGTGCGTGAACGTGTTTATGAATGTGTCGCGATGGCGTCGAGTCGTGTGAGAGTTAAGGTTGAGGTTTAGACGTGCATAAGAAGGGTAAAGGATGTTGTGCTTGTTGTTTGAACCTTTGTTTTATGTTAAACTTTCGAATTGACCAGGAAAAGGCAAACGCCGCGCCGCGGCAAACGGGATCGCGCCGCGACATAGAAAGCAAATCCAGATCAGAACTTGAGTTAAGAAGGGTTGTTTTTCCTTCTATACGTCGCGCCGTGACAAAAGGGCCGCGCCGCGGCGCCTCTGCAGTTCTGACTCCGATTTCTGCTCAAATTAAAAAGGGTTTTATGGGCAATTTGGTCTTTTTGCGTGTAGATCTGATGGGAGCTTTTAATATCAGCCACTTATCCTATATTTCTCATTTCTTTTCCATTTTCTTTCATAATTTCCTCTCAAAACTTAAAATCCACTTAGTTTAAACTTGAGATTTGAAGAAGAAGTTTTGTGAATCAATCCTAGGAGCAAGAATTAAAGTTGTTCTCCTTGCTATTAGCTACAAGAGGATAGTTTTGGTAAGTCTCAACTTTAAGTTTTGAGTTTTATTTAGTTTAAGCTAGGGTTTGGTTCATATGGAACTTGTGTGACCTGTTTGAGGGTTAAATGGGTGGATTTTGGGTTAGATTTTTGAAAGGAAACCATAATTACCATAATCTAGGGTTTGGTCTAATGAAATGAGGTTTGTAAGTGTTAATGGTGTTGTAATCATTAAAACACTTGTTTAAAGTTGAATGATGTTAATTGGGTCATGTTTGACTAAGCTTGCAAGTGTAAGAGTTAAAATGGGTCATATGAGTCAAAGTTGACCTAATTGGGTAAAATGGGTATGAAATACACCAAGTTTGTGTTAGTTGATGTTAATAGACCCTAATCACTAGTTTTTAGTGTTTTATGACAAGGAATGGTCATTAATGGGCGGTTTTGGGTAGTTGAGTCATTTAATGCAATCGGGTCATTAAATGCTCAAGGGTTAGAAGTTGGCATTTAATTCAACTAGATTGTATGTTAATAAATGCATAATGTAATAGGTACGTTACATTGAAGGGTTGCAAGCTCGGTTAGCTTTCACAAGAGACTTGAGGTGAGTGGAATATCTATATATGTATGTATATGATTTATGTGCCATATTGATGGTGTCACATAGCCGTTTTGTGACCATAGTTGCGAGACATAGCCATTTTTGTCTATGTTTGTTATTTATGCACATAGCCGTGTTTGTGCATATAGTGGCGAGTAATAGCCGTGTTTTACTCCCACGTTGTTATCTGTGTTATTTATGCACATAGTCGTGTTTGTGTACAAGATTGTGAGTAATAGTCGTATTTTACTCACATGTTGATCAAGTGATGCCATATCAGTTTTTGGGAACACTTGGGGGTGATGCCATAGTCGTTTTTGGAACACCTCGGGGGTTAGTATACCATAGTCAGGTTTGGGAGCTAACGGTTGTTATGAACATCGATGACTTGTTTCGCGAAGTCATTCCCCTGGCGAAGAATTTTGGTTAACCATGGTTTATAGTTGATGATGCTAGCATTTGATTTATGATTATGATTTTTATGCTATTAATGTGGCTAGTTGTACGGTTTGACGATACTAGCTTATTTATCGAGAAGTTATGCGATTGTGTGCGTTATATGATATCGTGGATGCATGTGGGTAAGTCTTATATGCATGTATATATTTATTCTACTCACTAAGCTTTGCTTACCCCTCTCGTTGTTTATCTTTTTAGATGCAGGCGTGGACAAGGGCAAGGGTGTCGTTGGGCACTAGGTGTCCCTTGTTGTTGTTATGTTGGAACTTTTGGAAGTTGGCCTAGTTTTGGGTAGTTTAGTCCTAAACCATGCTCGGAACGTCGTTTGGTTTATAAACTATCATTTGTAATGGGTCAAACTTGTACTAAACTTTATTCGTGGCCCTCGTGCCTTTTGTAAACAATTAATTGTTGTGCGTTTTAAATGGAACTCGTGAAATGGGTTACATATTTATTTGGCGTGTAATTGTGTTGTAAAAAAAAAATTATCATATGGATTACGGGTTGGGTTGTTACATAGGAGCACCCCACGGTGAAGAACTTGGTCGAATAAACCCCTTATCTAACAATTCCTGAATCTGAGACATCATTTCTCGGATTTCTGACAGAGCTAATCTGTAAGGAGCTTTTGCAACTGGTGTAGCACCCAGAACCAAATCGATTTTATACTCTACTTCACGTACTGGAGGTAACCCTTGTAAATCATCTGGAAACACTTCTGGAAATTCTGACACAACAGGTATGTCGGTTACCTGCTTCTTTTCTTTCTTAACATCAATTACGTAAGCTAAGAACGAATCACACCCTTTCGATATCGCCTTCTGAGCTTTCATTAGGGAAACCATAGGGAAGTTAAATCCACTGCGCTCTCCCCTAGCTATCACTCGGGATCCATCGGCCAAACGAAAAGAAATCATATTCATATCACACTTAATATTAGCCCTATTAGCTCTTAACCAGTTCAAGCCTATGACTACATCAAAGCTAGATATAGACATCAACAAACAGGTTAAAAGGAAGGAATGGCCGTCGATTTCGATGGTAATTCCAGACACAGATGATGTGCATGGAACCATTTTACCATCAGCTACTTCTATTCCCAAAGGCGCATCTAACATCCTAACAGGCAACTTCAACTTATCACAGAAGCCTAAGGACAAAAAAGAACGATTCGCTCCTGAATCAAACAACACACGAGCTGGCAAAGAATTAACCAAGAACATACTGGTAATAACGTCATTGGTAGCGGTTGCAGCATCTACTGTCATCTGAAACGCCCTTGCCTCTGCTGTTGGAGGATTCTTTCTCTTCTACTCGGCAGTAGAAGCAGAAGATCCCCCAGAAGTTACTGACCTCGCCCCTGACCCTGCCCCAGAACCGGCTCTTGAAGCAGATGGAAAATTTGCAGATATATGACCCTCTTGATGGCAACTCCAACAAACATTAGACTTAAAGGAACAAGCTGTTGATTCATGACCTAGCACTCCACATTTCAAACATCTTCTGGTCATTGGAGAACACGGACCGACATGGGTCGACTTGCAAACATTGTACCAACCTAACTGACTTGAACCCGATCCACTAATACTAGACTTACTCTTCTGTTTAAACCCGCCTAACTTCTTACCACGAAATCCTGATTGCTTACTTGATTGCTGAACACACTGACCACCTGTTTGAATTTTTGATTTCCCCCTAAAAGATCCACCTCTCGAACTTTCTCTTTTCGCTGCATTGATGTCACCCTCAGTAATCTTAGCCATCTCATGAGCCTGCACCAAAGTCGTTGCAAATCTCGCAACTGTTCTATACTCTGGCTTAATCACCCACATAAAGTGCTGGATCTTATCCTTCTCAGTCGGTACCCATTGCTGAACAAACCTTAACTTGGATGTAAAGTCTCTAAAAACATCATCAATCGTCATACTTTCTGTTATTCTCATATTCAGAAACTCCGTTTTCAATCTTTCCATCTCATATTCAGAACAATACTACTCACGCACCTTAGCAGCAAATTGTTCCCAGGTTATTTGACTGATCTGTTCTTTGGGTAAATATGCAGTGATAGAGTCCCACCATTCCATTGTTTCACCTTTGAGAAGCCTACTAGCAAACAGTACCATAGATTCAGGCTCACAGAAACATGCTTCCAATTCTCGCTCTACTTCTCTTAACCAATTGAGTGTCATTGTAGGGTTTGTGTGACCGCTATACTCAGGGGGTTTGCAGTCTAGAAACTGTTTATATGAACACTTCTTTCTCGTCTCGGGAACTTGAAATGGGTATATCATCTGGTTTAGAAATGACTGGTTAAACGGGAATGGCATTTGGAGATTTTGATAGGTATTCTGTGGAAACTGTGACTGAGAACTGCCACCGGCTTGAGTATAAAGGTTTGAAGGAAAAGTTGTGTTCAACGCAGTGGTATTAGGGTGCCATTGCACCCGTTCTTGTTCTAATTCTTTAATTTTCTCCCGAGCTTCTAGTAATCGACTTTAAAGGTTTATAACTTCTTGTGAGGTTTCCTCTTCCGATGACACGTGTCCATCTTCATCGGGAGCTCTGAAGGTTCCAGTTCCAGGGGCGGTAGGGCCAGTAGCGTTGGCTTCATTATCTGCCATTACTGCACTACCATAACACTCACACCAACGCTTAGTATAAATTCTGTTAGTACTAACAACTAACACATAATCTGTCCTAATACTCACTTAACCCATCCCCAGCATGTTATGTTTGACATGACTCTACTAAGTTTGGGAACACGACATTTAAATACAATGCACATGCTACCAAACTATGCTCTGATACCAACTTGTGACACCGCAATTTTTTTTTAACGTGGCGGAAGCATTAGTATTAATTTAATCATAACATAAACATATTTAATTACATATTCAAACCATTTGACGGCTAACATTAAAAAATAATTCTAGTGTCACGTAATATTACAACCAAAATCAGTTTTAAAGGAAAAGACACATCAGAGTTTCTTCATAGTCAAACATAACATCACCATGCCCGTCTTCTCCCCAAAATGCATCACTTACAAAAGCTAACAACCTGCAGGGAGGAGATGGAGGGGAATTAGCATGAAGCTAAGTGAGTGCGACTAACTATAGGCAATAGTATACAGGAACCGTCATACTAATCATGTCACATAGTCTAACATACAAACATCACCCAAGTGCCATCTACAGAGACTCTGGCAGCTCGGCCAAACCATTAACCACCAGCTGATCGGACTGGGGCTTACCAGAAGTTCCTCCACCACCGTATGTATATACATAATCCACACGCGACGGACGCATCATTCACATATATATACACCACGGTTGTCTAGGCTACCACAGAGGAACCCAACCCGCAGGTTGATCTCTCCTACCGAGGCAACCACACAATAGGGACGCACTGGGCTCCAGCAGACAAGCATCAACTAACATACAGTCATCACAAGTACGAACTAACTACAACAATAAGTATATCTAACAAGCATGATAATCATAATATAACATGCTTCTATATGCTATGTTCTCTAGTTAGTCCTACTCAACAATTACCAGCAACCAGCTCAGATAATCTACTACTGAGCGGCTTTTTTATCCTTATCACCTAATAATAAGGCAAATCAAGTTAGTTACTGTCCATTAACATCAAATAACACAGTACAGAAATTTTTGTATCAAATAGCGTCCGCTGAAAAATTTGCTTAACACTTTGCACTTTCAAAATTTACATCCTGAACATCAAAATATAAACGGGCAGCATAACGGCTAAAAATCAACACTTAGTAAAATATTTCATTGCCAAAGACACTCGGTCGACTGTCATAGACAGTTGGTCGACTGTCTACACTCACTCGGCCGAGTGTCTAGTCACTCGGTCAATGGTCTTTCACAAACACACTCGGTCGTAGGTCATACACACTCGGTCGATGGTCTAGTCGGTCATTCGAGTGTCTCGAGACACTCGGCTGACTGTGTTTATCTGCAGAAGCTGAAGGCAAAGTGACGAGTTTCACCCAATTTCATCCAATTCTTGCTCTAGATCTCGATTACGACCTCAAAACTGACCAAATCGAAGACACTAAACATGTAGAAATGTAAACCCACTAAATTTAGGCTCAAACAACATCAAATCTAACCAATTTGACCCAAATTACACACTTTGTAAAACTTTACACAAAAACTCAAATTTCTCAAAGATTAAAGCATGAAATGCTACATATCCTACCTTAAAAGAATCAGTAAATCGTAGAGAACACAAAGATATGAACGATTTGAGCTCTAGAACAAGGATTGAAGATCTAGGGTTTGGTTAGGTGAAGAGATGAAGAATGGTGTTTATGAGATGGTTCTGGAAAAAATGCAAAAGAGAGACAACACTAGTCTTCTAAATGGGTTTAATTTCCCACACTGTGCAACACACGGGTATTTATCAGTTATCTGATATCTTTCGTTCATTATTTGGCAACCCAAATAAAGTCCAAATTAAATAAACAAACTTGTTCTGTGACCCTTGTCACAAACTGGTCCTAACCACATCAGTAAATAATAATAAAAATTGAATAAAAATAAAAGCATATAATAATACAATACTAATTTAAGGGCAAACTAGTAATCTTACAACTAGGCCCGGTTGAGGATGTTACAGACGCCGTGTCATGCAAACTCCCTCCATAAACTGCCGAATCCTATAAACTTGGTCTTTGGGTTCCATTCACCCGATGTCACCTACCTCTCCATAATAATGACCTGAAGTCATACCTCTCCGAAAAACCTTACGGTTTATTGTCTTATCGAAAGTTTCTACCGATCACACGCTTCTCGCAATTTCCACAAGGCCAAACGATATAGCCTAACAAAAACTTCCGTCTAACGCTAAGAGGTGCTTGGAAACACCAACTCTTACACCCTTCCGCACATCGACACATCCATTACAACAAGGGATATTCCGTTAGGAATGTTACCCTATAATCCATCACACTAACGCGACCATTGTCATACAGATGTCACTCCCATGAGTTTAATGACCCGAAGACTCCTCGATTCGCAAATTCTAAGACGACTCATAACTAGAATCCTTACACGATTCTCTAACTACACACTCTACGGAGTGTAACTCAATTCTACAATCATTAGACTTGCTACGTCCCATTACGGGATATAAGTCTTCGTCGCCGACACATACATACTACTCGGTTATCCTAGTTACGATGGGTAACTATAACCAATGACAATCTCAATAATGCACCCACTACTTAGGGTGGCTAAGCACGCACCAAACTCGTGAGTTTCGCATCGCTCACCTTAACTAACCGCATCTACCGTAACACTTCCTGACTCGCAACGAACTCGACGTGACTACAAGCACATCAACCCGTGACAACTATATCTTAGGAACCAATAAAAGATTCCTAATTCATCCTGAATCTACCCCAACCATGTCACGTTTCCTCCGTTCGGTACTCGTCATGTCATGCTTGGTGTCAAGATACACTTTCGTAATAATGGTGATCAGTCACTATTACAAATGCGTACCTTACCATTTTCACATAGTCACACAAAGTACTTTACCCGGACTGACGCAACATTCACACAAGATAACACGCGATAACTCCTAGTACCCGAATGACCAAAGTCCTTACCGTGAACTTGATCACTCAAAACCGCCAAACATCTGAATCTCTCCAATAGATTCGTCCCTTGGACACCGCACCAAATAGATACATGTATATATACACCTATATACAATATAATAATAAATACACACGAGTACACCGTAACAACAAGTCAACCTACAATCTAGGTGACTATCACTAAAATAACGTTCAAGTCAGCCTACTTACATTAGGCACTAGCAGTCTAAGGCACTAATTTACACATGAAATAAGGCCCCCACATAATCATACTTTGGACAAGCACTAGTCTTAGTTAGTCACCTACTCTAAGGCACTAACAAAACTCAATCTGACTCGTACTCCTACAAGTTCTGCAAATAATGTGCAACCGTCAATAAGTCTAAGACTAGGCACCTATCCCAAGGTCACCTAATTCCCTTAGACTATGCTCTGATACCACTTGTAATGATCCAACTTCGTTTTACCAAAAACACGCCCTAAAAAAATTTTAATAGTTCAGTTCATTCGGACGGAATCTAGTTATCTGGACGGCGTCCAGTTTCAAAGGCCAGGATGGCATCCAAAAGATCTGGATGGCGTCCAGTTGTTCTAACTTTGACTGTCCCAAAAATTTCTAACCCACGTTATACTGACGGCGTCCAGCCCGTCTGGACGGCGTCCAGCAGACCTGATCAGCTCCAATTCATTTCAAAACACACTTAACACTTTAAATCAACAACCAAACGCTTTGTAACAACCCAATCAAGTTTACGTCAACAAAACGTTAAATAAAAGTGTTTACACCACAATTACGGGTTTAGACTCAATAACCCAACCCAATACCAAGAGCATAATCCTGGGGACTACCAAATCCCCAATCCGCGTCCAAATCTCCAAAAGCTACCCCATCGAGCCCAAACGCTCCTATGCATCTAGCCTAACAACTAGCTAGCTTCATAATCACAATACCTGTAAAAAGGTAAACAACGAGAGGGGTAAGCATAAAGCTTAGTGAATGCAATAATTATGCATATACATATATAATCTACTTACTTGCAAACACTTACACAAATACCTCATACACGCTATCAATTCAATTAGCATACCATTGCAAAGTATAACGCTAAATCTCCATTACCACAAGCCAGCACAAACAATAGCATATATAACTCGAACAATATAATATGCTACACTATAACACATAACCATGTTTAACCAATCGTACAAGGGAATGATGCTCGTAAGAGACCATCGGAGTTCATAACATCCATTAGTGTACTTAACACCGCGTATCACTAACCCTCGGGTGGTGTCTTAACACCGCGACTAACCCACCCTCTATGACAATGTGGTGTCTTAACACCGCGACTAATCCACATGTCATTATATCCTGGAGTGGTGTCTTAACACCGTGAATAACCCACTCGTTACGTATTATGTGGTGTCTTAACACCGTGACTACCCCACATTTCCTTAATTTCCAGAGTGGTGTCTTAACACCGTGACTAACCCACTCATTACGTATTATGTGGTGTCTTAACACCGCGACTACCCCACATTTCCTTAATTTCTAAAGTGGTGTCTTTGAAAGGACCCGTTCATATACATTATAAATGATTCATAATAGTTGATTACATTGCGAGGTATTTGACCTCTATATAATACATTTTACAAACATTGCATTCGTTTTTAAAAGACAAACTTTCTTTACATCGAAAATTGACAGGCATGCATACCATTTCATAATATCCACTATCCAACTATAAATTGATTTAATAATAATCTTTGATGAATTCAATGACTTGAATGCAACGTTCTTCGAAATATGCTATGAAAGACTCCAAGTAATATCTTTAAAATGAGCAAATGCACAGCGGAAGATTTCTTTAACACCTGAGAATAAACATGCTTTAAAGTGTCAACCAAAAGGTTGGTGAGTTCATTAGTTTATCATAATCATTTATTTCCATCATTTTAATAGACTACAAGAATTTCATTTCCAGTTCTCATAAATATACGTCCCATGCATAGAGACAAAAATAATCATTCATATGGTGAACACCTGGTAACCGACATTAACTAGATACATATAAGAATATCCCCTATCCTTCCGGGATCCTCCTTCGGACATGATGTAAATTTCGAAGTACTAAAGCATCCGGTACTTTGGATGGGGTTTGTTAGGCCCAATAGATCTATCTTTAGGATTCGCGTCAATTAGGGTGTCTGTTCCCTAATTCTTAGATTACCAGACTTTAATAAAAAGGGGCATATTCGATTTCGATAATTCAACCATAGAATGTAGTTTCAATTACTTGTGTCTATTTCGTCAAACATTTATAAAAATTGCGCATGTATTCTCAGCCCAAAAATATAAAGGGTAAAAAGGCAAATGAAACTCACCATACTGTATTTCGTAGTAAAAATACATATAACGTCATTGAACAAGTGCAAGGTTGGCCTCGGATTCACGAACCTAAATTAATTATATATATTTATGTGTTGGTCAATATTTGTCTAACAAATTAGGTCAAGTCATAGTGTACCACAATCCTAATGCTCGAGACTAATATGCAAAAGTCAACAAAAGTAAATTTGACTCAAAATAATTTTCAAAAATCTATACATGATTAATATATAGTTTAAATATCGTCGTTTTATATTTTTAAATATTTTTAAAAGATTTATTAGAGTAAATAATATAATTTATTTATTAATAAATAAAATTTTATATTCTATTTATATAATAAAATATACTTTTATATTTATTAAGTAATAAAATTTATAGGGTTCATTTAATATTATAAAGATAATATGATAGGTATTATTAAAGTAAGTTATTACACGTAGTAAAATATGTTTGTATCAAATATTTATTTGATAAAATAATATCTATAATGATAGTAAGTAAAAGTTGTATTATTTTGTAATAATAATTATTATTATAAAATATCAGTATTTATAATTACTAAGATGACATTATGATAAAACGATAATTCTAATTATGATAAATTTAATATTTGCGATAATTTTTAATATTATCTTTAAAATAATAATTCTATTTAAAATAATAATAATAATGATATTTTATAGTAACAATGACATTTCTATTAAAATGATAATTTTTGTTAAAATGATAGTTTTAATACTAACGATAATTTTAATAATAATAGTAATGATAAAAATAATAAGAACGATAATTTTATCTAAATCAATATCTTATAATATTTTAATTTCATCATGATACTCTTACCCATTATTTCCTAATCGTTTCGTTTAATAACTTTTAATCGTCTTTTATATCGTGTTCGTAATAATGATAATAATAATAATCAAAATAATTAGGTGTTACAAATATTTTTTTTTAATTACACTAATATTAATAATGATAGTTACTATAACATTATTAACGATAATACTAATAATTATCTTAATGATAATATAATAATAATAATAATAACAATAACAATAACTATTTTTAAATAATGATATATATATTAATAATGATAATAATAATAATAATAATACCAATAATAATAATAATAATAATAATAATAATAATAATAATAATAATAATTGGATAATAATAATAATACTAATTATAACTTTAACGATAATAACGATAGTAATAATAATAAAAATAACAATTTTTAATGATAAATCCTTTTATTGATAAAGATAATAATAATAATAATAATAAGATAAAACTAGAACGACGATAATAACGACGATAATAATAATCATTTTTAATAATAATACAAAAATTCGATGGACTATAACTTCAAATCCGTTCATCGAAATCATTCGATATCTAAATGAAAAGTTCTTAATTTTTTGCTAGCTTTCCAACGACATGCATATCTTATACCTTATCTCAGTCGCATATATAACTAATTCAGGATTCAACATAACCTAACTAAAGGAAATATCGAAAGTACAAACATGCATAATCCTATATACTCGAGCACTAGTCAGGGATACACTATTAGTATGTAAAAGTTAAATTATGAGTACTCACGTATCAATATTGAGATCCAATATTGCAGGAAAGATACGTAGACGCAACGGAGATGATAAACACTATATTTACCTCACGAGCATACCCATGAACCATACCCAATCACCTCCATAGCTATAACCCATAATTTTCTTAATCCAATCCCACTCGAAAAACAATTTCGAAATCACTCGGACAGCACTCTGACGTAATATTTTATGTATACTAATAATATCTTGAAATAATACGGAGTAAATATATATATGTAAATCGATTGAGAGAGTTTAGAGAAAAATATTTTCAAGTTTCTATGAAATAATGAAACCTATTGAATTCTATTTATAATAGATTTTTGAATTATTAAAGTAAATTATTAAAGTATGAATTATTAAAGTGAATTATTAAAGTATGAATTATTAAAGTGAATTATTAAAGTATTAAAGTATGAATTATTAAAGTGAATTATTAAAATATGAATTATTAAAGTGAATTATTAAAGTATGAATTATTAAAGTGAATTATTAAAGTTAAAGTAAAGTAAAAATAAAGTAAAGGTAAAGTTTAAGTATAGTAAAAGTATAAAACTATGTACGTATAATACGCGTATAAATATATATAATATTAATTTAAATCGTTATATATATTTAATAAAATAAAATATAAATATCGTTATCTTTATCATACTGGTTAAGTAATGAGTTGTCAAAAGTGGTTCTAGATATTTATAAAAGTTATATACGTTTTAATAATAAAGTTCTTTTTAAACTGAAAACGTTTTTGTACGTTTGAAACTAAATCAAATAAATATAATAATTTTGTTTTCCAAAACCAAATATATTTTTAAGAATCATTTTGTTTAAAGGTTAAAATAATGAAAATCGTTATATCATAAAATGTTTTAGAAAAGTAGAATCATATATATTCATAATAGGTTTCAAGTTTTTAAATTACAGTTTGTTGGTGAAGCATGGGATAAAGCTCAAAGGTTAAATAAACGTATGAAATCATCTTAATGAAAAATATCGAGTTACTTAACTTGTCGATATCCAACATCTAAGTTATTTACACTTCACGTTCTTACTTATAAATCACTTTACCATTTTCCGAATGTTGTCAAAAAGAATAGATTTCTTAAATCACAGTGGACCTCATAACATTGACCCGTAATCATATCATAATGTATCTGATAAATCAATCATTTGATATTATCTTCTAATTTCATCGATAAACATATTGAAACAAATACGTTCATGTAAAGTATTATACGTTTAATACTTTATTAATATTCTCAAGTTATAATATATATACATATATATACATATTTATTTATATATAATGGTTCGTGAATCGTCGGAATTTGGTCGAGGTTATAATGAATGTATGAACACAATTTAAAATTCTTGAGATTTAACTTAACAAACTTTGCTTATCGTGTAGGAATAATATAAAGATAAAGTATAAATTTGGTTGGAAATTTCCGGGTTGTCACAGTCTTAACACCGCGACTAACCCACTCGTTACGTATTATGTGGTGTCTTAACACCGCGACTACCCCACATTTCACGCCACACAGATAAATACATTATATACATACATGCATAATTATTCCACTCACCTCGAGATGCCCGCACAAGTCATGTATGTAAATCGCCTCTAAACGCAACCGAGTAAGCTTTTACCTATAATACGCATATAGATATACACACAATCAACATACATTCTCTACAAGAGAATTCGACTCCCAATGCCCTTAACCAAGGGTTTATACCTACCTCCACAATCCACCCATTTAGACACCTAAAGTGGACTTCACCAATTACCACTATGGGTGGTAATTCTGTAACAACCCAAACCAGCCCGCATTAAACCGCGTTAAATTTACAAAATAAAAAAAAAATTGCTGAACTGCCACCTGGCGCGGCGCGCCATATAGGCCGCGCGGCGCGCCAAACCTGACTGTCCGGAAAGTCTTTAAATGCGAAAATGTTTGACTAGTTCCCGACATATTTAGGCGTAACGCTTTTAACCCCATGTTCCATATATAAAAACTAGCACGTTCTATTAATAAAATTATGTTTACGAAGCGGGGCCCACATTGACCCAAATTACCCCTTAAGTACCAAAATACAATTTTCGACCATAAGACTTTTAATACAAAACAAAGCCGAGCATGGCGATTGGGGATACGCTACCCAATCCTAATAAATCCAAAAGCAAGCCTTCTACGCAAACTATGCAAGTCCTCTAATCCTCGCGCTTACCCGAGCCACCATCCGCATGCAATCTATAAAAAGAGTCAACAACGAGAGGGTAAGCTAACTCTTTGTAGTGACCCGAACTTTTACATGTTTATATATATTAATTGAGATTGATGTTTACATGATTAAATGTTTCCAACATTTTAAGCAATCAAACTTGTTAAGACTTGATTAATTGAAATAGGTTTCATATAGACAATTGACCACCCAAGTTGACCGGTGATTCACGAACGTTAAAACTTGTAAAAAAACTATATGATGACATATATATGGTTATATATATAGTTAACATGATATTATGATAAGTAAACATATCATTAATTATATTAACAATGAACTACATATGTAAAAACAAGACTACTAACTTAATGATTTTGAAACGAGACATATATGTAACGTTTATCGTTGTAACGACATTTAATGTATATATATCATATTAAGAGATATTCGTACATCATAATATCATGATAATATAATAATTTAAAATCTCTTTTGATATTATAAACATTGGGTTAACAACATTTAACAAGATCGTTAACCTAAAGGTTTCAAAACAACACTTACATGTAACGACTAACGATGACTTAACGACTCAGTTAAAATGTATATACATGTAGTGTTTTAATATGTATTTATACACTTTTGAAAGACTTCAATACACTTATCAAAATACTTCTACTTAACAAAAATGCTTACAATTACATTCTCGTTCAGTTTCATCAACAATTCTACTCGTATGCACCCGTATTCGTACTCGTACAATACACAGCTTTTAGATGTATGTACTATTGGTATATACACTCCAATGATCAGCTCTTAGCAGCCCATGTGAGTCACCTAACACATGTGGGAACCATCATTTGGCAACTAGCATGAAATATCTCATAAGATTACAAAAATATGAGTAATCATTCATGACTTATTTACATGAAAACAAAATTACATATCCTTTATATCTAATCCATACACCAACGACCAAAAACACCTACAAACACTTTCATTCTTCAATTTTCTTCATCTAATTGAACTCTCTCAAGTTCTATCTTCAAGTTCTAAGTGTTCTTCATAAATTCCAAAAGTTCTAGTTTCATAAAATCAAGAATACTTTCAAGTTTGCTAGCTCACTTCCAATCTTGTAAGGTGATCATCCAACCTCAAGAAATCTTTGTTTCTTACAGTAGGTTATCATTCTAATACAAGGTAATAATCATATTCAAACTTTGGTTCAATTTCTATAACTATAACAATCTTATTTCAAGTGATGATCTTACTTGAACTTGTTTTCGTGTCATGATTTTGCTTCAAGAACTTTGAGCCATCCAAGGATCCATTGAAGCTAGATCCATTTTTCTCTTTTCCAGTAGGTTCATCCAAGGAACTTAAGGTAGTAATGATGTTCATAACATCATTCGATTCATACATATAAAGCTATCTTATTCGAAGGTTTAAACTTGTAATCACTAGAACATAGTTTAGTTAATTCTAAACTTGTTCGCAAACAAAAGTTAATCCTTCTAACTTGACTTTTAAAATCAACTAAACACATGTTCTATATCTATATGATATGCTAACTTAATGATTTAAAACCTGGAAACACGAAAAACACCGTAAAACCGGATTTACGCCGTCGTAGTAACACCGCGGGCTGTTTTGGGTTAGTTAATTAAAAACTATGATAAACTTTGATTTAAAAGTTGTTATTCTGAGAAAATGATTTTTATTATGAACATGAAACTATATCCAAAAATTATGGTTAAACTCAAAGTGGAAGTATGTTTTCTAAATTGGTCATCTAGACGTCGTTCTTTCGACTGAAATGACTACCTTTACAAAAACGACTTGTAACTTATTTTTCCGACTAGAAACCTATACTTTTTTTGTTTAGATTCATAAAATAGAGTTCGATATGAAACCATAGCAATTTGATTCACTCAAAACGGATTTAAAATGAAGAAGTTATGGGTAAAACAAGATTGGATAATTTTTCTCATTTTAGCTACGTGAAAATTGGTAACAAATCTATTCCAACCATAACTTAATCAACTTGTATTATATATTATGTAATCTTGAGATACCATAGACACGTATACAATGTTTCGACCTATCATGTCGACACATCTATATATATTTCGGAACAACCATAGACACTCTATATGTGAATGTTGGAGTTAGCTATACAGGGTTGAGGTTGATTCCAAAATATATATAGTTTGAGTTGTGATCAATACTGAGATACGTATACACTGGGTCGTGGATTGATTCAAGATAATATTTATCGATTTATTTCTGTACATCTAACTGTGGACAACTAGTTGTAGGTTACTAACGAGGACAGCTGACTTAATAAACTTAAAACATCAAAATATATTAAAAGTGTTGTAAATATATTTTGAACATACTTTGATATATATGTATATATTGTTATAGGTTCGTGAATCAACCAGTGGCCAAGTCTTACTTCCCGACGAAGTAAAAATCTGTGAAAGTGAGTTATAGTCCCACTTTTAAAATCTAATATTTTTGGGATGAGAATACATGCAGGTTTTATAAATGATTTACAAAATAGACACAAGTATGTGAAACTACATTCTATGGTTGAATTATCGAAATCGAATATGCCCCTTTTTATTAAGTCTGGTAATCTAAGAATTAGGGAACAGACACCCTAATTGACGCGAATCCTAAAGATAGATCTATTGGGCCTAACAAACCCCATCCAAAGTACCGGATGCTTTAGTACTTTGAAATTTATATCATATCCGAAGGGTGTCCCGGAATGATGGGGATATTCTTATATATGCATCTTGTTATTGTCGGTTACCAGGTGTTCACCATATGAATGATTTTTATCTCTATGTATGGGATGTGTATTGAAATATGAAATCTTGTGGTCTATTGTTACGATTTGATATATATAGGTTAAACCTATAACTCACCAACATTTTTGTTGACGTTTTAAGCATGTTTATTCTCAGGTGATTATTAAGAGCTTCCGCTGTCGCATACTTAAATAAGGACAAGATTTGGAGTCCATGCTTGTATGATATTGTGTAAAAACTGCATTCAAGAAACTTATTTTGTTGTAACATATTTGTATTGTAAACCATTATGTAATGGTCGTGTGTAAACAGGATATTTTAGATTATCATTATTTGATAATCTACGTAAAGCTTTTTAAACCTTTATTGATGAAATAAAGGTTATGGTTTGTTTAAAAATGAATGCAGTCTTTGAAAAACGTCTCATATAGAGGTCAAAACCTCGCAACGAAATCAATTAATATGGAACGTTTTTAATCAATAAGAACGGGACATTTCAGTTGGTATCCGAGCGTTGGTCTTAGAGAACCAGAAAATTTGCATTAGTGTGTCTTATCGAGTTTGTTAGGATGCATTAGTGAGTCTAGACTTCGACCGTGTTTTCTTTAAAAATGATTGCTTAACATTTTTGTTGGAAACTATATATTTTTAACATATGAATATTATGTGATATATTAATCTCTTAACGTGTTTGATATTATGTGATAGATGTCTACCTCTAGAACAAGTCCCATTAACTCACCTAATAATAATGAAGAGTCAAATGTAAATTGGAATGATTTGTGGACTGATTCACAAGTTCCCGAAGAGGAACCAGAAGAAGAGTCGGAACCGGAAGAAGAATCGGAACCGGAAGAAGAATCGGAACCGGATGAAGAAATAGAACCGGTGGGGGAAATAATAAAACGGTTAAGTAAAAGAAAATCCTCAACCAACCGACCAAAGTTAGTTATGGTCAATGGTGTTTCCGCCAAGGAAGCAAAATATTGGGAGGATTACCAATTCTCCGATGAATCGGATTCCGACGAGAATTCCGATGATGTTATAGAAATTACCCCAACTGAATTTAAAAAGGCAAAAGAAAATAATAAGGGAAAGGGCATAAAAATAGAGAAATCTAATTCCAACCCCGATGAACTTTATATGTATCGTCAACCCCCGAAGTCCTTAAGTTGTAACAATGACCCGGGAACCTCTAAACCACCAGGTTTTTCTAAACCAATGTGGACAACGACGGCTCGTATTAGGGGAACATCATATATCCCTAGAAACTTGGCAAAACGAACCAAAACCGAAGAAGAAGAAACGAGCGAGTCGGAATAAGATAGTTGTATTCGTGTGGTGTAATATATGGAATATAGTGTTCTTATGCTTTATGATATATGTAAAAATTGCTTGTATTAATAAGTATTTTTTTTATGAATCTAACTCTTGTCTATTTTACAGTTTAAAAACACAAAATGGATAGACAACCCAATATTTTAAGAGACCTACCCGGAGACATGATTGATGAAATCTTGTCTAGAGTCGGCCAGAATTCTTCGGCACAACTATTTAAGGCGAGATCAGTTTGTAAGACATTCGAAGAACGTTCCAAGAATGTCTTGGTTTATAAGAGACTTTCGTTTGAAAGATGGGGGATATCACATTGGGAAACCCATAAGTTACGATGTGTTTACTTTGACGCATATATTGCGGGAAACCCAAATGCTATTTTACGCAACGGGTTAAGAAATTATTTTGACTCAATATATCCGAATATTGGACTTCGTGATTTAGAAAAAGCGGCTAACATGCAACATAAAGAAGCATGTTATGCTTACGGATTAGTAATGTTCGCTTCTCACCAAAGTGAGAACAAGAACATCGGGCTACAACTATTAAACAAAACGTTTCCACAAGTGACGGAGTCGGTAATTGGGGTAAGAAATGAGGTTTTTAGATTATTACGGGACTGTTGGACATTACGTAACCCTCGTCCCTTTGATGACGTTACAACACGCTGTCTTATCAACGGCCATAACGGTTATGTTGCACAAGACCAAGGATGGGAAGTAGTCCTAGTAAAACCAGAATGCATGACTTGTTTCTGGACGTATGAATTACGTGTCTTTATTGCCTTTGCTGAACGACTTGTGTACTAGCTAGAATTGTCTTCACAACTATCTTGTATCAAAGTTATTGTGTGCTATATTTCATGCTTTATGTAAAATAAGCGATATTGTAAGTTTGTAAAATATTGTATAAAAGTTTGAACGCGAAATATTATTATAATCAGTTTTTCATATAGAATTGTAGTAGTTGAATTGTATATTAGCTACTAAGTATGAACTTAACGGGTAGGTACTACCCGAATTTAAACTTATAAAACGCTAATATGAAGAACAAGCTTTTATAAATGAGTTCATATTATGCTACAAAATACTATTAACTACTCTTAATATTCTGTATGATTAACTTGTTCCATTTAACTATTTTGAAGGAAATGGCACCGACTACTCGACACACCGTGAATATGAATGAAGAGGAATTCCGTACTTTTCTAGCTTCAAACATAGCCGCAGTACAGGCTGCGCTACATACCAACAATAACCTTGGATCTAGCAGTACAGGAAATCGTGTAGGATGCACCTACAAAGAATTCACTGCCTGCAAACCTTTGGAATTTGATGGAACCGAAGGACCGATCGGATTGAAACGGTGGACCGAGAAGGTTGAATCGGTGTTTGCCATAAGTAAGTGTACTGAAGAGGACAAAGTGAAGTACGCTACGCATACCTTCACAGGTTCTGCGTTAACATGGTGGAATACCTATCTAGAGCAAGTGGGACAAGATGATGCGTACGCACTACCGTGGTCAGCATTCAAGCACTTGATGAACGAGAAGTACCGTCCCAGAACCGAGGTCAATAAGCTCAAGACAGAACTTAGAGGGTTACGAACCCAAGGATTTGATATTACCACGTACGAAAGACGATTCACAGAATTGTGCATATTGTGTCCGGGAGCATTCGAAGATGAGGAAGAGAAGATCGACGCGTTTGTGAAAGGATTACCGGAAAGAATCCAAGAAGATATAAGTTCACACGAGCCCGCCTCCATACAACAGTCATGTAGAATGGCTCACAAACTAGTGAACCAGATTGAAGAAAGAATTAAAGAACAGACTGCTGAAGAGGCCAATGTGAAGCAAGTCAAAAGAAAGTGGGAGGAAAACGGTGATAAGAATCACCAATACAACAACAACAGCAATTACAACAATAATCGCAACAATTATCCCAACAATCGCAACATCAATCGCAACTACAACAAACGGCCCAACAACAACAACAACAACAACAACAACAACAGCAACTACAACAATCATCCCAACAACAATAATAACCGCAACAACAACAACAATCAGAAGCAGCTATGCCAAAGGTGTGAAAAGAATCACTCGGGGTTCTGCACCAAATTTTGCAACAAGTGTAAAAGAAATGGTCATAGCGCGGCGAAGTGTGAGGTCTACGGACCAGGGGTTAATAGAACGAAAGGAACAAATGGTGTCGGAACGAGTAATGGCGGAGCAAGTAGTGTCGGAGCAAGTTATGCCAATGTAGTTTGTTATAAATGTGGAAAACCAGGCCACATTATTAGAAATTGCCCGAACCAGGAGAACACGAATGGACAAGGCCGTGGAAGAGTTTTCAATATTAATGCGGTAGAGGCACAGGAAGACCCGGAGCTTGTTACGGGTACGTTTCTTATTGACAATAAATCTGCTTACGTTTTATTTGATTCGGGTGCGGATAGAAGCTATATGAGTAGAGATTTTTGTGCTAAATTAAGTTGTCCATTGACGCCTTTGGATAGTAAATTTTTACTCGAATTAGCAAATGGTAAATTAATTTCAGCAGATAATATATGTCGGAATCGAGAAATTAAACTGGTTAGCGAAACATTTAAGATTGATTTGATACCAGTAGAGTTAGGGAGTTTTGATGTGATAATCGGTATGGACTGGTTGAAAGAAGTGAAAGCGGAGATCGTTTGTTACAAAAATGCAATTCGCATTATACGAGAAAAAGGAAAACCCTTAATGGTGTACGGAGAAAAGGGCAACACGAAGCTACATCTTATTAGTAATTTGAAGGCACAAAAACTAATAAGAAAAGGTTGCTATGATGTTCTAGCACACGTCGAGAAAGTACAAACTGAAGAAAAGAGCATCAATGATGTTCCCATTGCAAAAGAATTTCCCGATGTATTTCCGAAAGAATTACCGGGATTACCCCCACATCGATCCGTTGAATTTCAAATAGATCTTGTACCAGGAGCTGCACCAATAGCTCGTGCTCCTTACAGACTCGCACCCAGCGAGATGAAAGAACTGCAAAGCCAATTACAAGAACTTTTAGAGCGTGGTTTCATTCGACCAAGCACATCACCGTGGGGAGCTCCTGTTTTGTTTGTCAAGAAGAAAGATGGTACATTCAGGTTGTGTATCGACTACCGAGAGTTGAACAAACTTACCATCAAGAACCGCTACCCACTACCGAGAATCGACGACTTATTTGATCAACTACAAGGCTCGTCTGTTTATTCAAAGATTGACTTACGTTCCGGGTATCATCAAATGCGGGTGAAAGAAGATGATATTCCAAAGACTGCTTTCAGAACACGTTACGGTCATTACGAGTTTATGGTCATGCCGTTTGGTTTAACTAATGCACCAGCTGTGTTCATGGACCTTATGAACCGAGTGTGTGGACCATACCTTGACAAGTTTGTCATTGTTTTCATTGATGACATACTTATTTACTCAAAGAATGACCAAGAACACGGTGAACATTTGAGAAAGGTGTTAGAAGTATTGAGGAAGGAAGAATTGTACGCTAAGTTTTCAAAGTGTGCATTTTGGTTGGAAGAAGTTCAATTCCTCGGTCACATAGTGAACAAAGAAGGTATTAAGGTGGATCCGGCAAAGATAGAAACTGTTGAAAAGTGGGAAACCCCGAAAACTCCGAAACACATACGCCAGTTTTTAGGACTAGCTGGTTACTACAGAAGGTTCATCCAAGACTTTTCCAGAATAGCAAAACCCTTGACTGCATTAACGCATAAAGGGAAGAAATTTGAATGGAATGATGAACAAGAGAAAGCGTTTCAGTTATTGAAGAAAAAGCTAACTACGGCACCTATATTGTCATTGCCTGAAGGGAATGATGATTTTGTGATTTATTGTGACGCATCAAAGCAAGGTCTCGGTTGTGTATTAATGCAACGAACGAAGGTGATTGCTTATGCGTCTAGACAATTGAAGATTCACGAACAAAATTATACGACGCATGATTTGGAATTAGGCGCGGTTGTTTTTGCATTAAAGACTTGGAGGCACTACTTATATGGGGTCAAAAGTATTATATATACCGACCACAAAAGTCTTCAACACATATTTAATCAGAAACAACTGAATATGAGGCAGCGTAGGTGGATTGAATTATTGAATGATTACGATTTTGAGATTCGTTACCACCCGGGGAAGGCAAATGTGGTAGCCGATGCCTTGAGCAGGAAGGATAGAGAACCCATTCGAGTAAAATCTATGAATATAATGATTCATAATAACATTACTACTCAAATAAAGGAGGCGCAACAAGGAGTTTTAAAAGAGGGAAATTTAAAGGATGAAATACCCAAAGGATCGGAGAAGCATCTTAATATTCGGGAAGACGGAACCCGGTATAGGGCTGAAAGGATTTGGGTACCAAAATTTGGAGATATGAGAGAAATGGTACTTAGAGAAGCTCATAAAACCAGATACTCAATACATCCTGGAACGGGGAAGATGTACAAGGATCTCAAGAAACATTTTTGGTGGCCGGGTATGAAAGCCGATGTTGCTAAATACGTAGGAGAATGTTTGACGTGTTCTAAGGTCAAAGCTGAGCATCAGAAACCATCAGGTCTACTTCAACAACCCGAAATCCCGGAATGGAAATGGGAAAACATTACCATGGATTTCATCACTAAATTGCCAAGGACTGCAAGTGGTTTTGATACTATTTGGGTAATAGTTGATCGTCTCACCAAATCAGCACACTTCCTACCAATAAGAGAAGATGACAAGATGGAGAAGTTAGCACGACTGTATTTGAAGGAAGTCGTCTCCAGACATGGAATACCAATCTCTATTATCTCTGATAGGGATGGCAGATTTATTTCAAGATTCTGGCAGACATTACAGCAAGCATTAGGAACTCGTCTAGACATGAGTACTGCCTATCATCCACAAACTGATGGGCAGAGCGAAAGGACGATACAAACGCTTGAAGACATGCTACGAGCATGTGTTATTGATTTCGGAAACAGTTGGGATCGACATCTACCGTTAGCAGAATTTTCCTACAACAACAGCTACCATTCAAGCATTGAGATGGCGCCGTTTGAAGCACTTTATGGTAGAAAGTGCAGGTCTCCGATTTGTTGGAGTGAGGTGGGGGATAGACAGATTACGGGTCCGGAGATTATACAAGAAACTACCGAGAAGATCATCCAAATTCAACAACGGTTGAAAACCGCCCAAAGTCGACAAAAGAGCTACGCTGACATTAAAAGAAAAGATATAGAATTTGAAATTGGAGAGATGGTCATGCTTAAAGTTTCACCTTGGAAAGGCTTTGTTCGATTTGGTAAACGAGGGAAATTAAATCCAAGGTATATTGGACCATTCAAGATTATTGATCGTGTCGGACCAGTAGCTTACCGACTTGAGTTACCTCAACAACTCGCGGCTGTACATAACACTTTCCACGTCTCGAATTTGAAGAAATGTTTTGCTAAAGAAGATCTCACTATTCCGTTAGATGAAATCCAAATCAACGAAAAACTCCAATTCATCGAAGAACCCGTCGAAATAATGGATCGTGAGGTTAAAAGACTTAAGCAAAACAAGATACCAATTGTTAAGGTTCGATGGAATGCTCGTAGAGGACCCGAGTTCACCTGGGAGCGTGAAGATCAGATGAAGAAGAAATACCCGCATCTATTTCCAGAAGATTCGTCAACATCTTCAACAGCTTAAAATTTCGGGACGAAATTTATTTAACGGGTAGGTACTGTAGTGACCCGAACTTTTCCATGTTTATATATATTAATTGAGATTGATGTTTACATGATTAAATGTTTCCAACATGTTAAGCAATCAAACTTGTTAAGACTTGATTAATTGAAATAGGTTTCATATAGACAATTGACCACCCAAGTTGACCGGTGATTCACGGACGTTAAAACTTGTAAAAAAACTATATGATGACATATATATGGTTATATATATAGTTAACATGATATTATGATATGTAAACATATCATTAATTATATTAACAATGAACTACATATGTAAAAACAAGACTACTAACTTAATGATTTTGAAACGAGACATATATGTAACGTTTATCGTTGTAACGACATTTAATGTATATATATCATATTAAGAGATATTCGTACATCATAATATCATGATAATATAATAATTTAAAATCTCTTTTGATATTATAAACATTGGGTTAACAACATTTAACAAGATCGTTAACCTAAAGGTTTCAAAACAACACTTACATGTAACGACTAACGATGACTTAACGACTCAGTTAAAATGTATATACATGTAGTGTTTTAATATGTATTTATACACTTTTGAAAGACTTCAATACACTTATCAAAATACTTCTACTTAACAAAAATGCTTACAATTACATTCTCGTTCAGTTTCATCAACAATTCTACTCGTATGCACCCGTATTCGTACTCGTACAATACACAGCTTTTAGATGTATGTACTATTGGTATATACACTCCAATGATCAGCTCTTAGCAGCCCATGTGAGTCACCTAACACATGTGGGAACCATCATTTGGCAACTAGCATGAAATATCTCATAAGATTACAAAAATATGAGTAATCATTCATGACTTATTTACATGAAAACAAAATTACATATCCTTTATATCTAATCCATACACCAACGACCAAAAACACCTACAAACACTTTCATTCTTCAATTTTCTTCATCTAATTGAACTCTCTCAAGTTCTATCTTCAAGTTCTAAGTGTTCTTCATAAATTCCAAAAGTTCTAGTTTCATAAAATCAAGAATACTTTCAAGTTTGCTAGCTCACTTCCAATCTTGTAAGGTGATCATCCAACCTCAAGAAATCTTTGTTTCTTACAGTAGGTTATCATTCTAATACAAGGTAATAATCATATTCAAACTTTGGTTCAATTTCTATAACTATAACAATCTTATTTCAAGTGATGATCTTACTTGAACTTGTTTTCGTGTCATGATTTTGCTTCAAGAACTTTGAGCCATCCAAGGATCCATTGAAGCTAGATCCATTTTTCTCTTTTCCAGTAGGTTCATCCAAGGAACTTAAGGTAGTAATGATGTTCATAACATCATTCGATTCATACATATAAAGCTATCTTATTCGAAGGTTTAAACTTGTAATCACTAGAACATAGTTTAGTTAATTCTAAACTTGTTCGCAAACAAAAGTTAATCCTTCTAACTTGACTTTTAAAATCAACTAAACACATGTTCTATATCTATATGATATGCTAACTTAATGATTTAAAACCTGGAAACACGAAAAACACCGTAAAACCGGATTTACGCCGTCGTAGTAACACCGCGGGCTGTTTTGGGTTAGTTAATTAAAAACTATGATAAACTTTGATTTAAAAGTTGTTATTCTGAGAAAATGATTTTTATTATGAACATGAAACTATATCCAAAAATTATGGTTAAACTCAAAGTGGAAGTATGTTTTCTAAATTGGTCATCTAGACGTCGTTCTTTCGACTGAAATGACTACCTTTACAAAAACGACTTGTAACTTATTTTTCCGACTAGAAACCTATACTTTTTTTGTTTAGATTCATAAAATAGAGTTCAATATGAAACCATAGCAATTTGATTCACTCAAAACGGATTTAAAATGAAGAAGTTATGGGTAAAACAAGATTGGATAATTTTTCTCATTTTAGCTACGTGAAAATTGGTAACAAATCTATTCCAACCATAACTTAATCAACTTGTATTATATATTATGTAATCTTGAGATACCATAGACACGTATACAATGTTTCGACCTATCATGTCGACACATCTATATATATTTCGGAACAACCATAGACACTCTATATGTGAATGTTGGAGTTAGCTATACAGGGTTGAGGTTGATTCCAAAATATATATAGTTTGAGTTGTGATCAATACTGAGATACGTATACACTGGGTCGTGGATTGATTCAAGATAATATTTATCGATTTATTTCTGTACATCTAACTGTGGACAACTAGTTGTAGGTTACTAACGAGGACAGCTGACTTAATAAACTTAAAACATCAAAATATATTAAAAGTGTTGTAAATATATTTTGAACATACTTTGATATATATGTATATATTGTTATAGGTTCGTGAATCAACCAGTGGCCAAGTCTTACTTCCCGATGAAGTAAAAATCTGTGAAAGTGAGTTATAGTCCCACTTTTAAAATCTAATATTTTTGGGATGAGAATACATGCAGGTTTTATAAATGATTTACAAAATAGACACAAGTATGTGAAACTACATTCTATGGTTGAATTATCGAAATCGAATATGCCCCTTTTTATTAAGTCTGGTAATCTAAGAATTAGGGAACAGACACCCTAATTGACGCGAATCCTAAAGATAGATCTATTGGGCCTAACAAACCCCATCCAAAGTACCGGATGCTTTAGTACTTCGAAATTTATATCATATCCGAAGGGTGTCCCGGAATGATGGGGATATTCTTATATATGCATCTTGTTATTGTCGGTTACCAGGTGTTCACCATATGAATGATTTTTATCTCTATGTATGGGATGTGTATTGAAATATGAAATCTTGTGGTCTATTGTTACGATTTGATATATATAGGTTAAACCTATAACTCACCAACATTTTTGTTGACGTTTTAAGCATGTTTATTCTCAGGTGATTATTAAGAGCTTCCGCTGTCGCATACTTAAATAAGGACAAGATTTGGAGTCCATGCTTGTATGATATTGTGTAAAAACTGCATTCAAGAAACTTATTTTGTTGTAACATATTTGTATTGTAAACCATTATGTAATGGTCGTGTGTAAACAGGATATTTTAGATTATCATTATTTGATAATCTACGTAAAGCTTTTTAAACCTTTATTGATGAAATAAAGGTTATGGTTTGTTTAAAAATGAATGCAGTCTTTGAAAAACGTCTCATATAGAGGTCAAAACCTCGCAACGAAATCAATTAATATGGAACGTTTTTAATCAATAAGAACGGGACATTTCACTCTTAGTGAATGATAATATACTACATACATATATATGTATAAAATGGACACGCCACAAAATAACAAATACCGCATACCGAGGCATCCATATAAGGCACTACACTAAGCATACCGTACGATCTCTAAGCAACGAGCTAAAGATACAACAACAATATAAGTTCACCAACGACGATGTGAACAACGCCAAATAGCTACACCCGGAGGGTTAGCTACAACACAACAATACATTAATATATAACAATATAAACGAACAAGGTTAACACCTTAACCCAATACCGAGAACCGAATACCACAATGAAGATTGGCCGAACTACATGAGCCTTAGTAATCCGAAACCACACGAGATTACTATCTTCACAACATCGAGGTTGGCCGAACTACACGAGCCTTAGTAATCCGAAACCACACGAGATTACTACCTTAATAAGATGACCGAACTACACGAGTCACCATGAATCCGAACTACACGAGATTCATTTGATAAGATGACCGAAACCACACGCGTCATCGTGAATCCGAAACCACACGCGATTCACATCTCCAACTCAAACCCACGGTCACGGGATTATAAAATCCACCACATCGGGGCTACAACATCCAAATCACAATCACGTGTGATAATGTACACACGAACGTGTACTTCGCCAAAGATGGTCAACCAAACGCACAACCGTGCCAATTGGACTTATACAAAAGTCCATCAAGTCCACCTACATGTGAAGTGAGCTCTATAGCCGAGAATCACTCCACCCGACCCGCACCCATCCTACACATACATATGTACATAGGATAATATCACTCACCTTGAAGTCTTGAAGAGTGCTTCCAAGTAATCCGCAACTCGTCAATGGAAAGTACCTATTCCATTATCACAAATATCACAACACAATTAGGATGGATTTACAAACCACCCAATTCGACCCTTAGTGCAATTTCGACCCAAATGCACTTCCAAGCACAAACCGTATCCGAACTAACCAATAATCACTAACACAAGTGAGAATGGTCATAACATGCTAAATAAACCCGAACTCAAGTGTTAAACACGTGTCATACCCATTTTGACACTTAAACCCTAATTTTGACCCATAAAGGTCAAAATCTCATCCTTTACAAGTTTGACACCAAAACACATTTAACTCGGTTTAATACTTCAACTTAATCCATTTTAAGTTTATAAACCTCATTAATTCGCCAATCGGGTCATAATTACCACCAAAACCTAATTTGACCCAAAGTCACAATTAGTCACCCAAATTACCCTAAATGGGTTCCAATACTTCCATAATCACTAATCCAAGTGATTAAACTCCAAACCAAAGCCTAATCAAGGCCAAAACGTCATCCAACCCAAAACCCACCAAGTGACAAGAATAACTAGTCACCATAAACCCATTTCATCACCTAAGTGGGTTACTCAACAAATTAACTCAAAACCCTAAATTGAATATCAAGTTAAACAAATGAAATTCGGAGTTTGAGCTTACCAATACCACCACAACGTAGCTAGGAACGAGGAGAACAACTTTAAAACCCGAGACTTTGAACGATTCGAGCTTCTTCCTCACCAAAACCTTCAATCTCTCTCTAAGCCTCTCTCTCTCTCTCTCTAAGAATGGATGAAGATGATGAGTGGATGTGAATGGGATCCAAAACTGATCCAAACTAGCTCATAAGCCTCACAAATCCGGCCCCATGTGATTTTACCCTTTTACCCCTCATTAAAGCAATTAAAAATAAAGAGGGTTCTGTCAGCAGCAATCGGCGCGGCGTGCCCCAACCCTGCGCGGCGCGCAACACAGCTGAACCAGATTCCTTTGCATATTAATTCCATATAAATATTAAACGAAGCCCGATCTCATATGTCTTTTATAAACAAGTATACAAAATAAATATTCGGGTCTTACAACTCTCCCCCACTTAAACTCGATCACGTCCTCGTGATCCTCGTCACTTAACCAAACGGACCCCACTTACGGTCCTAAACATAAGTTCCAACCCGACTTTCCTAGGCAACTATTCTCATTGAAGCACCTTTAACACTAAAATCGTCATCCGCGATTTTCTCAAATCCACAATCCGAGCACTAAAACCATGCTCCTTCCCTAACATCGGGAAAACTCAACCAATCTCGTACCGAGATATAAATCCCTTAGCGTACTATTACCGAGTACAACGCTAAAAGCACCCAAGTCCCAACCTAAGGTCAACAACCAGAACCGATGAAGACCGATCCAAACGAATCCTTACGGATAACACCAATCACTAAACATCCATTGTAGTGCGCAATACGACCAATACGCAACTACCGTAACATCATAATCCAACGGCTAGAACCGATAGCGCCCAAAACGACTATGAAAACGCAAAACCCAAGGTGTACGAAATCAACCATCGTCACACCCGTAACAAACATGTGAGCGAAACACGGCTATCGCCTCACTAATCTCACAACATGGTCCTCACGACCCCACCATCGGTGTATAAAACAACTGACAGATCACACAACACGAAGGCTGGCCGAAAACACACGCGCCTTAGTGAATCTGAACTACACGCGACTCACTACCTTCACCACAACACAATCGGGAATGGCCGAACTACGCGCGCTATAGTGAATCCGAACTACACGAGAGTCACTATCCCAGAGGAATGACCGAACTACACGAGTCATTTGTGAATCCGAACTACACGAGACTCACTCCTCAATACAATGACCGAAACCACACGAGTCATTTGTGAATCCGAACTACACGAGATTCACTTCCACAACATCGAGGTTGGCCGAACTACACGAGCCTTAGTAATCCGAAACCACACGAGATTACTACCTCAATAAGATGACCGAACTACACGAGTCACCATGAATCCGAACTACACGAGATTCATTCCGATAAGATGACCGAACTACACGCGTCATCGTGAATCCGAAAACACACGCGATTCACAACCATGATGAAGTCAGCGGACCCGAAGATCATGCTTCACCAATCTCAACACCGGATGAAGTCAGCGGACCCGAAGATCATGCTTCACCGATATAACACCACGCTCATGATGAAGTCAGCGGACCCCGAAAGTCATGCTCCACCAATCACGTACTCCCATGATGAAGTCAGCGAACCCTAAAGATCATGCTTCATCAATCAACCATACCATAATGAAGTCAGCGGACCCCGAAAGTCATGCTTCACTAATCACAATCCCATGATGAAGTCAGCGGACTCCGAAAGTCATGCTTCATCAATCAACAATCCCACGATGAAGTCAGCAGACCCCGAAGGTCATGCTTCATCTATCACATACGCACTTTCGGCCTCAAACACCGAGTCGTGCAACATCACGCTCTGCTACACTACAGTGAACCCTAGCGGACCACTAACCATCCATAATCGAGCAAGAACCACCTATACCAAACATAGGTACCAAACAATAATTCTCCAAAAGAGAACCCGACACACACCTCCCTTAACCGAAGGATTTCACCTTGCTCGCCACATACGTCCATTATCCCTCAACGAGATTTACCACATTACCACCTTGGTGATAATTCAAATCCAAAATCATAAGTACAATTTATCCAAAATTGTGCTCTACCACAAATCGACCCAACCAGGTCTCGACAGCATTTTCCGGATCTACCAATAGCATCATTCGAAATCTCACACTAAAACTTCCTCGTGCGGGAGTGTAACTCCCCCACTTAGAACCACGTTCCATATCCACAACTCGTACAACCGCACAATGCTACCACAGGTAGACTTTACCAATAATTGGGCTCACACGACCCATTACCACATCTTGCTCCAACCTTGAGCACACGAAGGATTTTAACCAACCCTTAAACACTTTGTACAAAAAGTGTACCGCAACACAATCGGAGTCGAACACCACGCTAGTAGGTATAAAAGAGGCACCTAATGTCGCGTCATAAAGACTCCATTACCAACACACATCGAGATTTAAAACACTCGATCTCAAGGGTTCCAACCAACCGACGAACCTCATGATTCGTCACTTCAACATAAAAGCGAACACGCGCTTAACAACCAAACACCAAAACCATTTCCGTGGCTTGGTAGAAACATTTCCCAAATACTAAGAAATGCTTGGTTGCACTAAGTCTTACGCCCTTCGCCCGTCAATCAATCATCAACATAGGGTACTTAACGTCTCCTGGCCGCACCCGTCCCCGCTAACTTGGGACATTCCGACTTACGATGTCCTTCTTTTTGGCAATTGAAGCACACCATACCATCACCCTTTGGTACCGAACATTCCCAAGACTTGTGACCCCTCACGCCACAATTGTAACATCTAGCCGCACTAGAATCCGACATACCCGTTCGCGTACCACCCGTGCTCACACTCGGACCCTTAGCCCTCTTACTCGGAGCACCGTAAGAAACGACCCTTCGCTTACTTGAAGGTTCACCCCTTTTCGATCGTGAATACGACTGGAAACCTCTAGCCAAGTCGAATAATTCCGAAAACGATTTCGCTTGACCCCGGCTAATTTTACTTTTCAAGTCATCATTCAAGGTCCGATAGAAATCTCCCATCAACAAACGATCATTCCCCAAATACTCCGGACAAAAATGAGCCTTCGCCATAAAGGTCGTCTTGAGAGTACTCAAATCCATAGATCCTTGTCGCAAATTTCGCAACTCATTACGCAATTCCCAAAAATCGGCCGAAGTCCGGAACTCCTCGAAGAATTCCTCCTTAAAGTCGTCCCACGATAAAGCCATAAACGTCTCGCCACCGACAAGATCAATCTTACCATCCAACCAATCCCTTGCCCTACCCCTCAACAAACTCGTAGCGAGTCTCGTCTTTCTCTCGGGAGGGCAATCAATAGTACGGAAACACCCTTCGACGTCCGAAATCCAAGTTGTGCTTACCAAAGGATCCGGCTTTCCGTCATACATCGGGGGTTTAGTCCTCATGAACTCTTAAGATAACGCTCCATTTCACCACTACTTTGAAGTTCGAAATACCTCCTTTCCATTCTTTCTTCTAACGCACCCATTTGCTCCGCAACGGCGGCCGCAACTCTAGTATTAAACTCCTCGTCATTCGTCTCGATCTCGTTTCGCGTCGCCATACTAAAGAATGCAAAACGATTAGTCCACGAACGTGTAAAACCGTACGCACGACACAGCCCCATCTTGCTAAACACTCATCGTACATCACTTGTTAGACACGATTTGCACCCGTAATAAGGTTTGCAAGTTCTTATTACGCACACATGCCGCATCGACTCGTTAGTACAACGACCGTCTTGCTCGATGATATACACAAACACAACCAAAATTCTACGCAGTACAAACACACGCGAGAATTATTATCACAACACAACAACATATTAATAATATCCGCATTACTAATATAAACGTTAGTCAACCTATAGCCAAGGCACTAACCAAACCCATTCCGACCCGTAATCCTACAAGTCCCGCAACAATTTAAGCACACACAAGTCTAAGTCTAGGCACCTATCTCAAGTCACCTAAATCCCTTAGACCATGCTCTGATACCACTTGTAACAACCCAAACCAACCCGCATTAAACCGCGTTAAATTTACAAAATAAAAAAAAAAATTGCTGAACTGCCACCTGGCGCGGCGCGCCATATAGGCCGCGCGGCGCGCCAAACCTGACTGTCCGGAAAGTCTTTAAATGCGAAAATGTTTGACTAGTTCCCGACATATTTAGGCGTAACGCTTTTAACCCCATGTTCCATATATAAAAACTAGCACGTTCTATTAATAAAATTATGTTTACGAAGCGGGGCCCACATTGACCCAAATTACCCCTTAAGTACCAAAATACAATTTTCGACCATAAGACTTTTAATACAAAACAAAGCCGAGCATGGCGATTGGGGATACGCTACCCAATCCTAATAAATCCAAAAGCAAGCCTTCTACGCAAACTATGCAAGTCCTCTAATCCTCGCGCTTACCCGAGCCACCATCCGCATGCAATCTATAAAAAGAGTCAACAACGAGAGGGTAAGCTAACGCTTAGTGAATGATAATATACTACATACATATATATGTATAAAATGGACACGCCACAAAATAACAAATACCGCATACCGAGGCATCCATATAAGGCACTACACTAAGCATACCGTACGATCTCTAAGCAACGAGCTAAAGATACAACAACAATATAAGTTCACCAACGACGATGTGAACAACGCCAAATAGCTACACCCGGAGGGTTAGCTACAACACAACAATACATTAATATATAACAATATAAACGAACAAGGTTAACACCTTAACCCAATACCGAGAACCGAATACCACAATGAAGATTGACCGAACTACACGAGCCTTAGTAATCCGAAACCACACGAGATTACTATCTTCACAACATCGAGGTTGGCCGAACTACACGAGCCTTAGTAATCCGAAACCACACGAGATTACTACCTCAATAAGATGACCGAACTACACGAGTCACCATGAATCCGAACTACACGAGATTCATTTGATAAGATGACCGAAACCACACGCGTCATCGTGAATCCGAAACCACACGCGATTCACATCTCCAACTCAAACCCACGGTCACGGGATTATAAAATCCACCACATCGGGGCTACAACATCCAAATCACAATCACGTGTGATAATGTACACACGAACGTGTACTTCGCCAAAGATGGTCAACCAAACGCACAACCGTGCCAATTGGACTTATACAAAAGTCCATCAAGTCCACCTACATGTGAAGTGAGCTCTATAGCCGAGAATCACTCCACCCGACCCGCACCCATCCTACACATACATATGTACATAGGATAATATCACTCACCTTGAAGTCTTGAAGAGTGCTTTCAAGTAATCCGCAACTCGTCAATGGAAAGTACCTATTCCATTATCACAAATATCACAACACAATTAGGATGGATTTACAAACCACCCAATTCGACCCTTAGTGCAATTTCGACCCAAATGCACTTCCAAGCACAAACCGTATCCGAACTAACCAATAATCACTAACACAAGTGAGAATGGTCATAATATGCTAAATAAACCCGAACTCAAGTGTTAAACACGTGTCATACCCATTTTGACACTTAAACCCTAATTTTGACCCATAAAGGTCAAAATCTCATCCTTTACAAGTTTGACACCAAAACACATTTAACTCGGTTTAATACTTCAACTTAATCCATTTTAAGTTTATAAACCTCATTAATTCGCCAATCGGGTCATAATTACCACCAAAACCTAATTTGACCCAAAGTCACAATTAGTCACCCAAATTAACCTAAATGGGTTCCAATACTTCCATAATCACTAATCCAAGTGATTAAACTCCAAACCAAAGCCTAATCAAGGCCAAAACGTCATCCAACCCAAAACCCGCCAAGTGACAAGAATAACTAGTCACCATAAACCCATTTCATCACCTAAGTGGGTTACTCAACAAATTAACTCAAAACCCTAAATTGAATATCAAGTTAAACAAATGAAATTCGGAGTTTGAGCTTACCAATACCACCACAACGTAGCTAGGAACGAGGAGAACAACTTTAAAACCCGAGACTTTGAACGATTCGAGCTTCTTCCTCACCAAAACCTTCAATCTCTCTCTAAGCCTCTCTCTCTCTCTCTCTAAGAATGGATGAAGATGATGAGTGGATGTGAATGGGATCCAAAACTGATCCAAACTAGCTCATAAGCCTCACAAATCCGGCCCCATGTGATTTTACCCTTTTACCCCTCATTAAAGCAATTAAAAATAAAGAGGGTTCTGTCAGCAGCAATCGGCGCGGCGCGCCCCAACCCTGCGCGGCGCGCAACACAGCTGAACCAGATTCCTTTGCATATTAATTCCATATAAATATTAAACGAAGCCCGATCTCATATGTCTTTTATAAACAAGTATACAAAATAAATATTCGGGTCTTACAAATTCCGACCCATTCAAACAAGTACACACTAACACTCAATGCATTTGATCTTACAAAACCAACCCACAAGTGCAACTTGACCCAAATTGCACTAAACCACTAAAACAAGTCAAGTTTGGCCCATAATCACCATTTTAACACTTAACACAAAAGTTTAACTTCTAATTGATCAAATTAGGTTTAACTCACTTTGACTTGTCAATTTACGCCCAAAAATCAAGAACACATGACCCATTACAACACCAAACCCATTTTGACCTAAATTAGGGTTTACACCCAAAATCAAGTCAACACACACCAAGATCACTAGTACACAAGTATTCTAAGGTTTAGACCAACAAATACAAGATCCAAACTTACAATTTCATCAATCAAAACCCTAAGTCACCAATTTGGGTTTACTTACATGAATGTTACCCAAAACCCCCAAATTTCATAATAAGTGGGTTATAACTCTAACTAGCACAAACCCCTAACTCAAACAATAATCTTAACAATGAAATTCGGATTTAGGACTTACCAACACTACCACAACGTAGCCGTGAATGAGGTGAACAACATTAACTCTCGCGACTTGACCCGATTCACTCTTCTTCTTCCTTAAACCAAGCTCTCTCTCTCTCTCTCTCTAAAATGGGTCCTCTCTCTCTCTCTCTAGGAATGGATGAGCGTGTTTGAGAAGGTGAAATGGGGATAAGAATGGGATTGGATCAGTTTTAATGGCTCAAAACCGACCCCCAAGTGAAAAGACTCAAATACCCTCTTTTTAAAACTTTAAAAATTTCACAGCTGGCCCGTCAGGCCATTTGGACGGCGTCCAAAATGGCTGGACGACGTCCCAATGAACTGGGTCTGAAACGACATTTTGTTTTGGTCGTAACTTTCAAACCGTAACTCCATTTTTTATGAATTAAATATCGTTGGAAACGTAATGAGGTCGACTATCCAATGGTAAGGTTTTAGAACATTAACTCAAACTTTATTTGGAATCCAAATGTACGATTATACGCCTCGTAATCTGAATGACGTCTAAAATAACGCGTAACAGAAAAACAGTGTAACGACCCTGGATTTTCCAACTATATTATTAATATTTATTATTAATACTTGCGTTGTACTAAATGTATTCTTATACATTTTACTTGTTACCGTATTTGACATTTCAATGTCCCGACTCGTCTTTTCGACACGTGCTTTTCATGAATAATATTTCGAATATTATTTACGTTCATAATTAATTGTTATTAATTATTTCTAATTAACTAATGTAAGTAGTTAATTACTTGGGCTTTCTACTAGTTTGTTGCTTACTTATACTTGGGCTTATATTATTGGACTTGGACTATCAAGGCCCACCCTACATTTCTTAATGGACTAGTTAGTGAGCCCATCATATTACTAGTGATTTATTAAGGTTAAATATAGATTAATTAAGTGTTGGAGACAAGAATATCTCAAGCATGCAAGCACCAACTTTCCATACATTTACCTTTATACCTCTTCCTAGCATTCACCACCTTCCCACACATGAAATAACAAAGTTGACTTCCCTTTTTGGACCTTAAGGCCAACGGCTTTGAGCAAGGGGGAGGGAGTTCCATTTTTTTTATTACTTATATGATAGTTTTAACCTCATTCCACACACATCATACTTACACTTTCTTTTCTCTCAATTTTTTCTCTCTAAATTGTAAGTAACAACTTTATTTTTCTTTCTTCTTTTTCCTTTAAAAATCACCAAGTATCATCATCAATTTACTTGTTTGTGTTTATTGTTAAAGATCAAGCTTTATAGTTTGTATCTTCATGAATCTTGCTTCCTCCATCCTTTGTTTGATGAGGAACGAAGAACAAGGATCTAAGCTTGTTAGCTTATGGTTCTACACTTGAAATATTATAAAGATCTGAAGTTCATAAGCTTTAAGATCTTACTTGTGTTCATGTTTTGTAAACTTAAGGTTTATTTTCTTAAGATCCAAGCTTTGGCTTGAATCTTCTTAAGTATGAAACAAACATGAACTTATTAATTGTAACTTTAGTTTATTTCTTTCTTTTGTAAGTATTTCAATTAGTGATTTATTTAATTTTGGTCAAGTATTACTAGTTAAACTTGATTTCATTTTTCTTGGAACTAAAGTTTAAACTTGGTAAGTTCAAGAACATGGAAGTTAAACTTTCTAGTTATAACTTCATACACTTATGTTGGATCTAAGTTTCTATAGCTTATGGTCTTCCAATTTTGTCTAAAACAAAAGCTTATAAGCTTATATATACATTCTACAAGATTAAAATCTAAGTTTCATAACTTATGGTTTTATTAAAGTAAAGATCCAAGTTCCATAACTTAGGGTTTAACTTAAGAACACTAGATCTAGACTTTCTACTCTAGGATCTTCAAGATCTAACTAAGATCTAAGTTCTACAACTTAAGATCTTGTTTATTTAGTTTACATTCAAGTTTATAGCTTAATATTACTATTAGAACTCATGTATGTGTCGGATCTAAGATCTTGATGTAACTTTGGTTCATCAACCTTCTTACAACCCTTAAATGAGTTGTGCTACATATCTTTTTTTTTTAACGGCAAGATTGCATCAGTCCGGACCGAAGCCTAGTCATCATTTGCACACACACACGTTCGGGCAGGAAACCCGAACCACGATCACAGGGATCCGAACCCTTAAACCATCCCGAGGGGCAGGCGGGCTGGACCTTAGTCCCGGATAGGGTCGGTAAAACCTTCCCTTTGGGCAGACCTCAATGGAGCCTATTTTAGTCCATGTTTAATTTGGTCATTCAGAAGCCAGGTTCGAACCCTAGACCTCTTACCCGGCGAGGGTGTTAAACACCACCGCGATACCACTCAGGCAAATGCCTCGGTGGTACATATCTTAGACATACACTAGTGTCATGATGGTCAAAACTTGGTAAAGATAATGCAAACACATCAACGAGTTATACACTTGAAGCTACAAGCATCAAGGATGAGAACCGTGATGAACATCAAGCACCAAGAACCCACCGGAGCACTTTGTTTACTGTTTTTGAGGTCTGATCAGTCACCTGGGCTACTGGAAAAGTTGATTTCCAGATTTTTCAGTTCAATTAGATGACTTTTCATTTAGGACTCATCTTAATCCGATTTACGGTTTAGGATTTATAGCCTTCCGAAAGTCACTACACCTTTATAACGTTGTGCTGAAATTTCTGACCTACTCGCACTTAAACCGTTGCCACAGTCAAACAAAGACGAGTTTGGTTCTGAAAATTGGTCAGTGGTTGGAGGACTCACATACGGAGCCATAGCCACTGACTAAGCCTCTTTTCGATATATATAGAGGTCGTAGAAGCTGAACGAAGTCAGCCTTTGTTTCGATCTCTATTCTTGATGGAAAACTTACTTTACTTTTTTCTTATGTTGTTGATGATGATGATACTTAAGACCTAATTTACATACTTTTAAACCTTTGAGAATGATTTACTGACTTAGTAACTTTTGACTTAGGTTGAGGACCTTTTGGACCAACTACTTGTATACTTATCTCGTACCGACTTTACTACTTTTCACTGTAAGTTATAGCATCCCTTTTTTACTTTAACTATTTTGGGAACTGAGAATACATGTGCTTTTTACGTTTTACATACTAGGCACGAGTACTTAAACTTTATATATGTGTGGGTTATACAACGGCATAAACTTTCCCCTTAGCTCGGTAACGTTTAGTCATTGGTTTTTGAACCGGTGAACGCGAATCTTAGATATGGATCCATAGGGTTTGACATCTCCACTCGGGCTAGTAGCGCTAGCATTTAACGGGTGTTTAATACTTCGTAAACTTACGCACTCGCCAAATGTACTTTTAGGGGGTGATATTACGTTAAGTTAGTTACCAAGTGCCCACGGTTGAACATATACTTTTCATACTGTTTTAAAATACGAAATCTCGTGGCCTACCTTACATTACTGTTATACTTAAACTATAGCTCACCAACATTCGTGTTGACGTTTTTAAGCATGTTTTCTCAGGTGCTTAGAGGTTTGATGCTTTCGCTTAGTAGTATTGCTGTGTAGACTCCCGCTGCTTTTGTTATAGATGTCTCTGCATGAAACGTTTACCTTGCATTCACAACTATGTTACTTTTGAAACAATGATTTTGTAATGACCATTGGGTCTCGAACTTATGTTAATTGCTTCTATTCGTAAAAGCCTACTATCATTTGTAAAACTTATGATGTTGGTTATGACGTCACCCTTTCTTATGAATGCAAACTTATTTTAAAACAACATATAATGTTTGACCTTGTAATGATCCTGTTGTTGATGATCCGTGCACGTTAATTTTGTACAGGGCGTCACATTTGGTATCAGAGCATTGGTTGTAGGGAATTAGGTTGCATTAGTGAGTCTAGACCGGACCGAGTAGGATTCACTAATAGGACTAGTCTACAACTTGCTAGTTTACTTGTTTCCGCGGAACTTGCTGCATGCTGCTGCTTACTTTTACTACTATATGTCATATACTGCTACTTGTTTTCACTACTGCATGATACTATATGCTTTCGATTGCATGATACCTCCGTAGGATTTGTTATTATTGCCATGCTACTTACTGCTATAGATGATCTAGACTGTCGTAGTTACTTTGCCTAATACGTGCTTGCTATATGACTTACTGACATGGAAAAAGTTATTTTTCCTTGTTCAGATGCCGGATATCTCGCCCATCATCATTGACTTGGACAGCGACTCAGATTCATCTGCCACCTCTCCTGCTATTGCCGCTGACTCACAGATCCCGTCATCGCTACCCTCCAGTGACTCTGGCGATTCATCCTCCGAGGATAGTAGCCACGCACCTGACCTGATGATCATCTCAGACGGAGACGGGGACCCAGAGGAGATTCCAGCTCCACCTAGCCCAGGACCCCCGGAGCCACAGCACCATTCCGGTGGTGCTGTGATTCCTGGGGGAAATGAGGACGGTCCTTTCCGTAATGAGCGAGGACATTGGGTCAGATGCCTTGCTGATGGACGTGTCGTGTAGATCCCGCCTAGCAGATATCAACTGATAACCACCGGTCGAGCAGATCCACCCTCAGATTATTCAGATGACTCATCATCCGATGACTTCAGCGAGGAGGATTCCGACGAGGATTTCGACGAGGACCCTGAGGAGACGCCCGTGCAGATGCCCTTTACCCCGCCGAAAAGGCGGTATCATTTCGATGGTACTGTTATTCCAGGGGTTAACGGAGGTAGACCATTCGTGGACGCACGCGGACAGTTGGTTAGGGTTACCGCCTATAAGCGGGTTGTACCTTACCCTGCCGATCCATTCGTGCATAAGGCTTCCCGTTACACACCGTCTACTTCTGGTGCTGGACCGTCTGCACCACCAGCTCCACCAGCATCATCTGCACCACCAGCTCCACCTGTACCATCGGCACCACCTGTCCCACCAGCATCCCCCGTCATCGAGGAACTGACGAGGGAAGTGCATATCCTCCGTTCTCGGGTAACTAAGCTCGAGGACCAGGTGTCCCACATGATGGACATCCTTTACCCGCCGTTACCATAGGGCTATTGTATTAGATTTCATTATGTAATCCCGTTTGTAGTTTCATGTTTTGCTAATGTATTGTACGAATCTTATGCGGATGTATGCAACTTTTTAATTTAATGAATGGAACTTGGTGTTGTTTAATTTCTGTACGGTGTTCTATTTACGTTACTATATGATGATTATGTGGTATCTGTATCTAGTTGCATTACTTAATTAGCATGTGTTGTGTTGATTCCATTTATTAAATGCTAGATTTTGACTTAAGTCAAAATTTTTGTTTAGAAGATCAATGGCAAACTGTGACGCCCCGTACAAAATCATCGTGTACGATTCATCAACAACAGGATCTTTACACGGTCAAATGCTACATGCGGTTTGAAAACCAGTTTTGCATTCATAAAAAGATAGCATTTACAAAAGATAACGTGACACCAAGGTCGTTACAAAGTCATTATTCGAAAATAACATAAGTTACGAATGCAGGATAAAAGTTTCATGATTGAGACATCTCTAAGTAATGCAGCGGAAATCTAACACAGCAGGTCCTTAACAGCAAGTCAATAACACCAAGACAGCAAGTCTAAACAGCGGAAGCAACAAACCTCTAAGCATTTGAGAAAACATGCTTAAAAATGTCAACAATAATGTTGGTGAGCTATAGTTTAAGTTGTAATAGTAATGTAAGGTAGGCCACGAGATTTCAGTGTTTCAAAACAGTATGAAAAGTATATGTTTAACCGTGGGCACATGGTAACTAGACTTAACGTAAATATAAATATCACCCCCTAAAAGTACACCGGGCGAGTGCGTATGTCCTCGAAGTATTAAACACCCGTTAAATGCTAGCGCGACTAGCCCGAGTGGGGATGTCAAACCCTATGGATCCATATCTAAGATTCGCGTTCACCGGTTCCAAAAACCAATGACTAAACGTTACCGAGCTAAGGGGAAAGTTTATGCCTTTTTATAACCCACACATATATAAAGTTTAAGTACTCATGCCTAGTATGTAAACGTAAAAAGCGCATGTATTCTCAGTCCCAAAATTGTTAAAGTAAAAAGGGATGCTATAACTCACAGTGATAAAAGTTGTAAAGTCAGTCATGAAAGTATGCAAGTAGTAAGTCGGTCCGAGAGGTCGTCAACCTAAGTCAAAGGTCACTAAGTCAGTATGTTGTCCCAAAAGGTTTAAAATAGTATAAATTAAGTTTAAGTGTCATCATCATCATCATCATTCATCATCATAAAAGCTAAGTAAGTTTGACAAGAATAGAGATCAAAACAATAGGCTGATTTGGATCAGCTGTTACGACCTCTACGTAAATCTAAAAGACGCGCAGTCAGTGACTATGACTCCGTATGTGAGTCCTCTAACCGCTGACCAATTTTCAGAAACTAACTCATCTTCGTTTGACCGTGGCGAC
This sequence comes from Rutidosis leptorrhynchoides, assembly GCF_046630445.1. Lineage (NCBI taxonomy): Eukaryota > Viridiplantae > Streptophyta > Magnoliopsida > Asterales > Asteraceae > Rutidosis > Rutidosis leptorrhynchoides. Next base: position 379,755,653 of record NC_092338.1, read on the forward strand.
GGTTTAAGTGCAAGTAGGTCAGAAATTTCAGCACAACGTTACAAGGGCGTAGTGACTTTCGGAAGGCCATAAATCCTAAACCGTATATCGGATTAAGACGAGGCCTAAACGAAAAGTCATCTACTCGAAAATAAATAACTGAAAATCAATTTTCCAGAAGTCCATGAATCTGATAAGATCCCAAAAAACAGTAAACAAGTGCTCTGGTGGGGTTCTTGGTGCTTGATGCTCATCACGGTTCTCATCCTTGATGCTTGTAGCTTCAAGTGTACAACTCATTGATGGGTTAGCATCACCTTGACCAAGATTCTACCATCAACACATAATATGTTAAGACCAAGTAAGAACACAACTCATTTAAGAGTCTTAGATGGATGATGAACCAAGGTTACATCATATCCTTAGTCTTAACACAAATACAAGTCCTATTTACAAACAAAGTTACAAACTTTACTTCAATCAAACAAGTATTAACACAATCTAAATCAAATGAAGTGATGGAACCCTAAGTTAGAGAGCTTGGATCCTTTTCACACAAGTTATAAGGTCACAAAGCTAGAAAGCTTGAACCTTTAGTGTTCTTGAAGACCTTGAAGCATAAAGCTTAGATATTTAAGTTACATGAAGACCATAAATACAAGTTTTGATCTTTATAACAAAATAATGAGATCATAAGTTAGAAAACTTAGATCTAACAAAAGATATGAAGATTCAAGCTAGAAAGCTTGCATCTTGGTTGTTCTTGAAGATCTTGAAGCATAAAGCTTGGATCTTTAAGATACATGAAGATTACAAACACAAGTTTGAATCTTTATAACAAAATAACAAGATTAAAGTTAAAAGATTTAGATCTACAAAGCAGGTGAAGATTCAAAGCTAAAAAGCTTGAATCTTCCATGTTCTTGAAGGATTCAAATCCAAGTTTGAATCTACAAGATGTAATCAAGATCAAAGCTAAAAAGCTAGACCCTTAGATGATGATGATGGATTTGTGAAAGGGAAGGGAAGAAGAAGAAGAAAAATCAAATACTTACACTTTTTAGAAAGAGAAAGACTAGAGAAAGAATTAGAGAGTAAGTGTGTGTGAAATGCAAATGAGAGCAAGTGTTAAATGGATGGAATAAGGCTTGTATTTATAGGTGGTGAGGTGATGGGGAGGGTGATGTGGCCGTGAGGTTTGGGAGGGGACAAGGGGGACACCTTTTTGCTTTTTGGTTAATGGTTGTCTAAAGTTGGTACTTATGTTAGGATCCCATGCAACATTAAGGATAATACTTGACAAAAATGCTAGCATGTTCCCTCTAATAAATGGGCATTTGTCTTACTTATTATTGGGTCACTAGTTAATTATAATTGGGCTAATTAAGTAGTCCACTAACTAGTGTAGGGTGGGCTAAAGTCCAACAAGGTAGAAAGTCCAACAAGACTAACTAGTAAGCATAAGTAAATTACTAAGCGTAATTAAGCATCCAAAAACTCAAGTAATTGTTATTATAAAATAACAATTAATATTTCGTAGTCATAATATTCCGATTACGAAAAAAGTTAAACGTGTACGCAGTACGCAGTTTGTTCGAAACATCAAGTGACATTAACGGTCATAAAGGCTTTCGGGGATCAAGTTAAGTGATTACACACTTAATAGCACGTTGTAAGATATTAATGAAAGTAACTAACCATTAAATAAGATCCCAGAGCATAAACTAGCAACGCACATATACACAGTTTCGTGAAAGTACAAAGCACAAACGCAAGTTGAAAAAGTCGGGTCGTTACATTACCCACCTGTTAATGGAAATTTCGTCCCGAAATTTGAGGAGTGACTAAAAATGGTACCGTATTTAAATAAGAATTAGCGTATCAGAGTTTCGAAAGATTTGTGGGCTTAAAAGTGAGCTATTTACCTTGAAAGGTACTTGGTCGCGTGAAAGTAAGAATAGGTATATGCCATTAATTAAGTATCTTGTCCTAAGAGATCAACACATCGATTTCATTTCTGGTTAACATGTATATGTCATCTGAATATATAACCACAAAAGAAAAGATGATGTTTTTAGCCTTACAGGCGTCTTCAATAAGCTGGATGCATGAAATGCATCATGAATGTTACCATACTCATCTAAAACATTGAGCGCTTATGTCGCAATACCAAGCTGACAGATAGAATGGAAAACATGGCGATCATAATATACCGCATGTGAACTTATCCTTGGATGGAAAGAAAGCACGGTTCCATAATGCAACTTTATCCGTTCAGTTACATGTTGAAGTTATGGTTAACTAGAACAACATATAGTTGTAACCAACGAAGAAAGGAATATGTAGAGTATCCACATCAGTGCCGTAAATGTTTTAAGCAGTCCCCTTCCAAGAGGATAACAAGATTCATAGATTCCTAAAGTATCTTACACTACAATTCCGAAAGAAAATTGCACGAAAGGTGTGATCTTTGAACGAGAGTGAACTATCCGAGCGATTCATCCTGAATGTGTCCTTATACTTAAGGGGATGCGCGGATGAGAAGATATGTGAACCCTAGGTCATTAAGAATGGTTTTCTCCGAGTGAAAAGAATTTCAAAAATGATTCTTGTACCTTGACATACTGATTCATAGTGATGATGATATGAGAGTGTTGCGATTAGCCGTGAAATATTGAGAGTAGAAACCCGCCTAGTGCTTTCCCTACGATAGGGTGACCACTGAGTGTTCCCCAGAGAACTGATGTATCGGCCCACGTTTTTGCCAAGTCTAACCTTAAGAGGAACATTTCATGAGCGCAAAGACTTCTTAACAAATTTTACAAAACTGCCATACAAAGTGGCTCGAGAGTTTTTAATAAAGATCTTAATAGTAAGCTTTATCCCTAACGGAGGGCGAGAAGAAGTGTGATCCACACATGGTGTAGTCCAATACGAAAACCTTTAATAAAATCAACCAAGGAAGTTTTGAAAAACCTTTAAACGTTTGATGCGACAACATGAATGGAACGAAGTTCTTGGTAAATTTAGAAGTATGTACAACGAGTACCATTTTGCACAAAACTATTTGACTTAAGTTAAACAACTCAATAAAGGAGCGATTTTTAAAGAATTTGAAGGTATAACTTAGTATGTACTAACCAAAATAAGTAAAGGTAGATTTGTTAACTTAATTATATACGTACATATATGATTTTACAAATCGCATAAGTGACAGAAAATTTTTTATTACTTTCATTTGTCCATAAATCTCATGAGGACCGCGCAAATAACAACGTGTAAAAATCAACGCGTAAAAATTTGATAAACATAGTTTTTCGTATTTCAAAGGTTACGAATTGAAAAAGGTCGAGTGAAAAATCTTTGAATCATAGGTTGACAAGTTACTAAGTAATGAAAACAAATGAATTAAAGGTAGTTTTGAAAACTATCATGACATAAGTATTTGGGCCAAAAATGTTCACGTGCGAAGCCGTTGCTAAAAAGTGAGGTATGAAGGATAGAGCATGAGGATGAGAAGTTAATCGCTTCTTGACTTTGCAAAATGCCAAACAGGTTATGGCTAATATTAAAGTCGGAATACTGATGGTGTTAATGTCACTAAATGAGAATTCCCTGGAATAAGTCAGGACTTAGAGTTACGTAAGAAAGAGCATCGTTCCAATAGGCATGGCAAATAAGATCCTTGGAGTATTCCGACTTTAATTTTGAATAAAAAAAAAGATCCTTGGAGTAACGTAATAATTTTGAATGGTTTAAGTGTTAGTGAATGCCCGAAGGCTCTGCATGACGTGGTAGTAAGTGCCTTCATCACATACACACACATGAATCTCTCAATTTTGACGGTTGTAAAGTCTTCATGATGATTTGGATACGAATAAGCAACGAAAAAAATTTATATAATGAGCAACGAAAATTTTATAGAAATTGTTTAAGGTGACAATGTAAGAAGAGAAATGAAGTTCTTAGTGACTAAGGTTATGTACAACATGTACTATTCTAAGTAAAATATCTTTTGAATAAAAGATCTAATTTGTAAAGGTGAAAGTAAAATTTCATATGTATTTGTCAAAAATAAGTAATCATTTTCTTTATTTTATATAGCATATACGATTTCAAAAATTTACACGAATGACAAATAAAATAAATTTACTTTTATAAAAGTTTGAGAAGATCACACAGTAAAATAGTGTGTGAAAAATTTTGGCAAACAAAATTTTCATATTTCGGAGGTTACAAGTTGGAAAAATATTGATGAGGCTTGAGTAAAAGATTTTGAAAATTTCGGGTGATATTTGAGGTAATGAAAACTATTGAATTTAAATGTGGTTGATGACTATTAGTAGGGCATAAGTCCTTCAACCAAAAATGCTTAAGTGTGAAGTTGTTGCTTATAAGTGAGATACGAAAGGGAGAGTATGAGGATGAGAATTAACCACCCATTGATTGTGGAAAAATTTTGAACTGCTATGACTAATATCGAAGTAAGAAGGATGATGGTGTGATTTTCATCGAATAAGAATTCTCTCGGAATAAGTCAGGATTTAGAGTCGCGTAAGAATGAGTATCAGATAGGATTCTTGGGTAGTCTTTAACATAGAATCTGAATCGCTGAAGTGACGGGATACAATTTCCTTTATGTATCGTTGCGCAAGTTTATCCATTGTATTGGTTTCTTTCGTGGCTAGAAAGTGAGCAGATTTGGTGAGATGGTCAGCAATAACCCAGATAGTGTGATAACTGCCAACCGTTTTCGGTAACTTAATGATGAAATCTATTGTTATTCCTTCCCATTTCCATTGTGGGATCTCGGGTTGTTGAAGTAACCCAGATAGCTTTTGGATCACCATCCTCACGAGGTATACGAACAATCTTCCTACTATAAATAACTTTCGCTTTCATCCTTGAAAGTCAGTCCGTTCCAACTATTTCATCTAAGCTTCCTAACCTGATGAGTATTAGGTTAATCCTAAAGCCCATTCCAACTTTTACATCAAGCTTCCTAACTTGATGAGTATTAGGTTAATCCTGGAGGTTCATTCCAACCAAATCTTATTATATTACCGTGAAAAATTCTATCAATCTTTTCAGATAACATCTGCTTGTGTGTAGGTAACTAATCCCTTCCAACTACTACTTTAAAACTTCCTAGTTTTGTTGACATGAGGTCATCTCCAAATGACCCACTTGTTAATTTTAAGGCACTACCTTAAATTATTCCTCTATCTCTGTCTGCTTACCATTTACTTGTTCTATAGAATATTTAACCCTCATGGTTGTTAATGGCTTATTAGTCATAACACTAAGGTTCTTAGATATAAGGTTTCTATCGCTCTAGTATTAAACAACTTCGAGACAATAAAATGCTGTGGCGAAATGTACCCTAACTAAAATCAGGATCCATGCGAATCTCAATAGCTGAGATAACGATTGCTCTATCGCAAGTAAGTCCAAAGTTTTTCCTATTTGAGAACCTTTTCCTTAAGTGTCCAGGATGTTTATATCTATAACAAATTTTTCGGTTATCAATTCTGCAATCAAGGCCCTTATTGTATAGTATCTGGGCTAAGTGGTTATTCTTTCCCTACCCCTAACAGACCATAATGCGTATACTCAAGTGGTTCCTACCAAAATTTCCTTTGAATCACTTCATCTTCCTTATATAGTAACATTGGGACTTCTGCATGATTTACTTCAATATAATCACGCTGGCCTGGCGTCATTATATTGTACTAAATCGTACGTTCATTCCAATATCACTCCATATGGTCAATGTAACGTGATCACTTCAAGTTCTACTCAATTTCATCTAACTGTGCTTTATCTATGCTATCCCACAACAAAATCTACATAATTAATTTCACGGTTTCTTGGTGTGAGTGCGTAGGTTCCGTAGGTCATGCATCAATACCTAAATGTCCCAAAATTTCTTCAAAATGTTTGGGTTCAGGTAATGTCATTAGGTTCCTTTCTAGAAATTCAATCTGGATCTCGTGTCAAGTTGTACGTGTAGCAAGTAGTAATACGATATGTCTTGAGGCGACTCCCAAGTCCCTGGGTATGGCTGAGCATCAGTGGAGGGTACTATGACCCTGTGAAAGGAGATGCCTTCCCGACTTCTCCAATGCCTAAGAGTGTTAGGGACCTAAGTCCCGAAGTGTCGTTAGATCGTCGAGTAGTGGGGAAGAATGAAAGAGATAAGTGACGGTCATGGAAGCGTACGGGATTCGGGTCACTCGCGGAAACTGAACAACTTTCTGATGTTCATACGTTGTACGTGGCTAATTAGAGTGAGCTCGGGGTGCGGTTACTCCGACAAGTCCTCACATGTCTCCTCCTCCGAGGATCAACTTTAGTGGGCATGTAATCCGAGGGGTACTCCTTCTAGTAATGTTTCGATCTCTGGAACGGTGGAACAGTAGTAACAGGTGGATTACATTGCTGGTTCTTAGGGTTAGACGAGTGGGAAAGTAGTTCAGAAAAACATCTGAACTGGGAAGGATAAGTTCTCCAAGTCGGTACAGCGAAAAGCAGACGGGTAGCAAGCACGTAATTAGGCATAGTAACTACAGCAGCCTAGATTGTCTACAACAGTGCATAGCATGGCAGTAATAACAGTATTAAGCAGAAGTGACATGCAAAAGCAGGAAGTAGTGTAGTAACCCGTCCTAATCCATCTGGACGAAGTCATCAACATCTGGTCCCATTGCGAGGTACTGACCTAATTATACCATGTACAACTCCATATAATATCCTTAAAATGAGCAAATGCACAACGAAAGATTTCGTTCATACCTGAGAATAAACATGCTTAAAAGTGTCAACCAAAAGGTTGGTGAGTTCATAGGTTTATCATATACAATCATATAATTCAGAAATTTTAATAGACCACAAGATTTCAGTTTCATAAATATATGTACACTCGCAAGTGTATAAAAGTATTCTATAAGTTGTAGGCACCCGGTAACAAGCCTTAACGTTCATGTTTTACCCTCTGAAGTACGCCAGATCAGGTGTGTTTAAAATAACCTCGAAGTACTAAAGCATCCCATAGTCAGGATGGGGTTTGTCAGGCCCAATAGATCTATCTTTAGGATTCGCGCCTACCGTACATAGACAAGTAGTTTAATGTTATCAAGCTAAGGGTATATTTCTGGTTTAAACCCACATAGAATTAGTTTTAGTACTTGTGCCTATTTCGTAAAACATTTATAAAACAGCGCATGTATTCTCAGCCCAAAAATATATATTGCAAAAGCAATTAAAAAGGGAGCAAATGAAACTCACGATACTATATTTTGTAGTAAAAATACATATGACGACACTGAAGAATGCAGGGTTGACCTCGGATTCACGAACCTATATCATTTGTATATCCATTAATATATATAATTGTAATCGAATAAATATATATATTATTATTAGTGATATCACTTTTGTATTGATAACTTATATTCATTTTATATAAAAATATTAAATTTTGTTATGTTATATGTAGTATATATATATATATATATATATATATATATATATATATATATATATATATATATATATATATATATATATATATATATATATATATATATATATATTATTTGTTTTGTTAAAATGGTACTTTAGTAATACTAAAATAATATTTGAAATAATAATAGTGATATAAATAAAATGATAATATTAATTATATTTCTATTAATAATAATATTAATGATAGTTTTCAATATTCAATCTTATAATGATAATATCAGTAGTTTTTAATAAAATAAATAATTTAATAATAATGGTAATGAAAATAATAATTTTTGATATTAATACTTACTACTTAATAATAATAATTATAACAATCTTATTACTAATGGTAATCTAAATAATAAAAATTCTAAAATAATATTAATACTAATGTTAATAATAATACTTTTATTATTTTCATAATAATACTAATAACAATCCTAATAATAATAATAATAATCAAAATCATAATAATAATAATAATAATAATAATAATAATAATAATAATAATAATAGTAATAATAATAATAATAATAATAATAATAATAATAATAATAATAATAATAATAATAATAATAATAATAATAATAATAATAATAATAATAATAATAATAATAATAATAATAAGAACACTAATTACTAATAATAATAACATTATACCTAATTAGGGTTTTGGTAGTCCATTTAAGAAATAACTTGTTGGGCAAAAAAAAAACTGATCATTAACTTAAGCCCAATACAAGTACTTCAATATCTGCTATATATTCGATCCCACTTTCTTTTTCTTTTTTTTCTTTTATATCCCAGACGATTCAATCGGTCTTATGAACACAACCCTAAAAAAAATCAAATCGAGTCACAAGCTCGGATGAAATTGTTTCCTGGACCCGCGATTAAGAAGGTTTGTGAAGGAATTCCAGGTTAAGATCATCAACCACTCCATCAGTGGCGACGGTGATGAAGAACATGAAGATTAGAAACTGAAATCTAAAGTGTATCAGGTATAAATTTCTTCATGAAATGTGTTTAGAATCTCCCATAAAACACTCGTCACATATCAATTGTACCAGAAATAACATATTGATTACAAATTTGATGAAGAACAATAAGGTTGACTTTTGATCTCAGACCTTTGACTTGGAAATTCGAATTCAATTGAAATATTTAAAGATTGTAATTTTGTAGACAGTTTATGTAATTGATTTGTAACACTCTTGCATTTTTGAATTGTGAGAATTCGTTCAATTTCGAGCTATTGTAAAATATTATTATGAACAGAGCAGTGAACTATCTTTTTTTTTATGTTTAATTCGCTGATATAACTGTTAAAGGTATTTGTCGTTGATATTGGTGGAGGATTATCCATTGATTTTGTTTTCACAACTTGAGAAAATGGATCGTTATATAAAAGGATTTATGTCGACATGAATTTGACAAGTTTTATTCCATCAGATATGAACAAATAAGAAAAAGAAAAAAAAAATGATATTGGTTTGTACCTGTGATCTGTTGATGTCGATATATTTACCAATTAAGAAGACAAATTTAAATGAATGATAGTGATTAGGAACTGAATACGCAAGTAGGTAAAATTATTTGTATTATATGCGTATATATTTCTATATATAATAATAATTGAATTCTTTTATATCTGATTATATATCCATTTATATAGCTATACTTATATAATTGTATTTATATGTATATCCGTTTATATATATATATCTGTTTTATTAAATTCTGTATTATTAATTTACGATATCAATCTATTAATAATTTTAATAAAAATATGAACTAATAATAATGGAAATATAGTATTGATAATATTAATAATAATTCCATTTACATGATATTATTAATACTAAAAATAAAAGAAAAAATGATAATAATAATATTATTATTAATACTAATAATAATACTAATCATAATATTATTTATAAGATAATAATAATAATAATAATAATAATAGTAATAATAATACATTTAAAAATATAATGATAATAGTAATAGATTGTATATGATATATTATATGTTCTTATATGCAGTATACATATTATATGTATATATATATATATATATATATATATATATATATATATATATATATATATATATATATATATATATATATATATATATATAATATGTATGGGTTGATTGTAATTGAAAGCAAGAAAAGCAAAAAGTAATAGAAATCATCAAAGGGTGTTGGTTGTTGATTATAATTGTGATTCCATTTATTTGGCCTCACATCTATCTATATAATTTCTATTGAAAACAAACACAGTAAACTCACATTTAATTCAACATTTAAATAGTAAAGCAGTCCAAATTTTGGATGATACTACCGACACTAATTCACGAAGTATTAATTCGTACTCCGTTGATAATCAGTAGCGGATAAAAGTCTTCCAGAAGAATTTCAAAATTTTTGAGACTCAACATTACAGACTTTGCTTATCTTGTCAAAATCATATAAAGATTGAGTTTACATTTGGTCAGAAATTTTCGGGTCGTCACAGTACCTACCCGTTAAAGAAATTTCGTCCCGAAATTTGAGTGTGGTAGTCATGGCTAACAATAAAAATGTTTTCACGACGAATGTGAGTTGATAAATAGAGTTTTATCATTATTGAGTAATATATATAAAACAATTTGGTTATGTGAAACGTACGAGTGAAGCTATCACAAAATATTGATATAGAGATTTAACTTTTGACGTAGTCACGGTGGATTTCCGGAATTTAAGGAATTTAAAAGAAAATCTTTGAAAATCTATAAGATTGGATTCGTCCGTGATTAAGGAAATTAAGATTTCTTTAATTAAATGCGGTCACTGTCTCGATTGCTTTGTCTGGTATCTCTACTATAAATGAACTTCCTCCGTTCCATTATTTTCACCACTCCTATACTAAATTCCTAAATTCAAAAGATTTTGAAATTGCTTAATCCAGTTCTGATTCTTGTCCTTATCCTTACTATCGCAACAATCCTTCTCCTTTTCCAATTACCACCGGAGGAATCTGTGTTCTTCTACTTCACCCTTGGGTTTATAATGTTTTTAATTTTCCCGTATCTTTATGTTGCAATAAACATTGATATACACAATTTGTAATTTATGTGTTGTTTTCAGGTTTTGTATCCTCCTTTATATTTCGGAGCTCCATGCTCTTGTTTTCCCTTCCCGACTCCAAGTCAAGCGAATAATGATCCAGAATTCGTAGATATAGAGTTTCGAATGATTATAATATTTTAAGCAGGAAGGAACGTGATAGCACGATTTGATTTTCAAATTTATCAACATCACGGAAGATAGAACCATCAAGAATACATTTTCTTGATATGTTCAGAAGTTAAGTAGAATGAAAGAGTTATGTAACATGGCACATGATGACGTTATGATCTACTGTGAACCATCATCACATTTCATTAAAAACTCAGCATGACTTACTGTAATATGATCACGTTGGCCAAGCGTCATTATATTATACTAACTCATGCTTCAGTTCCCAACACTTCTCCACAATTCATTCATAATTTATACTTAAATTTTACAGAAGTTTCCAATATAATGGAATACAGAAAACACGAAGAGGTAGATAATTTCGGACAAGAATATTTATGAAAATATCCTCAGAAATATCGATGATATTTATGATGATATTTTGGAATTTCTAAGTTCGATGGTTGATGAAGAAAGATTTTCCGCAAGATTTTAACATGACCTCGGAGTAAGATATTCTCTAAAGATTTCATCGGATCCAGAATTACCTGGATCCTTTAAATATAGGATTTAGTCCTTGTATTTGTCTTTGGTCTCCTTCATGGGTAGCTCAATCTGTTTTTCAGTACTAAATTTTCTATCGAGCGTTCCTAACACTCCTTTCTTTATCGTCAAACTTTTGGCCGTTTAGGCCATCTACAATTTTACTGTTTTGTCTGAATTTAATGCAGCCATATCTGAATCGTCGGTTATCAATTCGAAATGGTTTCAGGAGAATTGTGTTTTTAGATGTTTAAACGCTGATGGTAATATGGTGGAATATAAAAGGTTCTCAGGTAACAATAAAATAGCACGCATATATATCAAAGTTATAATAAGGTTGTTTCGAACGAAAAGTCGAAATTGTCTTGCTGGAGCTTTGACAAAATTGGCTATTTTGAAGAAGAACTGCAAAGTTATTTGGGTAATAATAACACTAAAGGAATTAACACAGCTACGTGTTAAATGTTTGCTCAATTTCCGAGAGTTTTTCAGGTGCATAACTATATGCATAAATCTTTCCTTCCGTAGATGAAATACGGTTGGTTTATTCTCTCAATCGAGGTGTTTTCAAGAATCATGAAAGGTTTGAACACAGATTGTGATCGTTAAGATACAATTGAGATTTAAGATGAAATCAAGTGGCAAACTTGAAGAATTGTTTAGTTTCATATGTTATAATCGATATTTTAATTCATTTTTAATTGTCCAATGTTGATAGTCCAATAATCGGTTTATATATATATAATCTTAGAATTATCCCACGACATATTGTATACGTATTGTCTTTGCATCAACCCAGAGACGTATTGTATACGTATTGTCTTAGAATTAACTAAGACGTATTGTGTAGGTATTGTCTTAGGATTTATCAAAACGTATTGTATACTTATTTTGTTCGGATGTACCAAGAATATTATTATACATATATGCAATTATTATGATATGTCAAAACTTTGTATACGTGTCCCGATATTTAAAGTGCGTAAAATAAATAACAGAAATTAAATGACGATAAACAAAATTGCAAGAATATAAATTGCGATAAATAAATTGCGATAAATAAAATGTAATCGGTTAGCTAGGAACAGTTAGCGTGGATTCTTAACAAAATTCTTCTCATAGTCAATTTGTTTGTTTCTATCAAATTTTATTTTGTCCAATGATTTCTTCATTATGCCATTTGTTGAATTTTTGATGAGTTAAAATCGAAATATGAAATTGAATGGAAATAGTTATTCAGTGGTGAACAGATACGTATATCGGTGAATATAAGTAGGATAGTAATTGACCGTTGAATCAGATTGAAAAGAATGTACAGTATAACTTATTAATGTGAAATCTAAATATTCCTCGGGTATTACCTACCCGTTAAAATATTTTCACCATTAACAGTTTGTACAAAAGAATTTTTAATTACAATCTTTATGAAAACATATATACATATATATTTTCTTCAGATGTAATCATAGATTTAATGAGTTAATATGATATTAAACTCATATGAATTTTGGTTTGAGTTAGAATAAGTAATCTCTAAGACTATTAGGAATTACATATTCTTCACAGAATATTAATGAAGTTATGGATTAATACTTCATCGGTTATTGTTGTTGGTACTCCTTGGTATCTATGGTGCGTATGATGTTGATGTTCGTGGGACAGATTGTGAATTTGAGGTGTGAGATGCGGATGTTGTTGTTGCTTGATGGTAGTGGAACTGCTGATGTTGCTGATGGTGGTACTGTTTATGCTGCTGATGCGGTCGGTATTGCTGTTGGTGACGGGGCTGATGTTGATGGTGCTTGTGGTGCTTGTGATGCTTGTAAATCACGCACCATTCTTGTCAGGGTTTCTATCCTACCCTCTATCTATCATTTCTATCCACCCACTCATCTGATTCGATAGATCTCGGTTATCAATTCGAAGTTCCCTAACTTCTTCTAATATTCCCCTTCGATTGGTATTCGAAAGTAGAGGTTGAATATTTTCTGAGATTGCAGTAATGCGACATTCGAGGCGGAATATTTTGGCAAGAAGGGTGAAAATAGTGTTGCGCATGGGTTCACCGGTGAGTACATCGTTTTCTCCGATGTTAGGTGTTAAGTATAGGTCATGATAGGGTTCACCTTCTTCATTTCTCCATCGAGTGAGTAAGTCTCGGACCCACCTCCATCTCCTCCAGAAGAAAAATAGCTAAATGGTGGAGACACTTCGGGTTCATTGACTTCGGTGTCTACTTCAATACGCATCTCGAAATCGCTTCCGAAACTAATGGAATCCAAGCCAGGTGTAGGATCCATCTTTTACGATCAGTAAGAGGATTTTGATATGGAATGATTTTCGGATATCGGATGGTATTCTAATTACATAGATTACCTATATATAGTACAGAAGATCCCGTGAATTACGGAGGAATTTAAGGAAACGTGTCAGACAATATTTAATGTGATGGGATATGAATTTATGTGTACACCATCTATGCAATTATTGCAATAAGACGTGTCGAGACTGACAATGATTGGTAGATATTTTTCGACAAATGGTGGTAAGCAAAAACTTTTGACATGCAGACCAGGTTTAAGTCTAGACTCATTAATATAACCTAACAACTACTAGGTCGAAGTCCAGACTCCTTAATGCATCCTAACAACTCCTAGTTAGACACACTAATGCAAGACCTGGTTCGCTACGACCACCGCTCTGATACCAACTGTAGTAACCTGTCCTAATCCATCTGGACGAAGTCATCAACATCTGGTCCCATTGCGAGGTACTGACCTAATTATACCATGTACAACTCCATATAATATCCTTAAAATGAACAAATGCACAGCGGAAGATTTTGTTCATACCTGAGAATAAACATGCTTAAAAGTGTCAACCAAAAGGTTGGTGAGTTCATAGGTTTATCATATACAATCATAAAATTCAGTAATTTTGATAGACCACAAGATTTCAGTTTCATAAATATATGTACACTCGCAAGTGTATAAAAGTATTCTATAAGTAGTAGGCACCCGGTAACAAGCCTTAACGTTCATGTTTTACCCTCTGAAGTACATCAGATCAGGTGTGTTTAAAATAACCTCGAAGTACTAAAGCATCCCATAGTCAGGATGGGGTTTGTCAGGCCCAATAGATCTATCTTTAGGATTCGCGCCTACCGTACATAGACAAGTAGTATAATGTTACCAAGCTAAGGGTATATTTCTGGTTTAAACCCACATAGAATTAGTTTTAGTACTTGTGCCTATTTCGTAAAACATTTATAAAACAGCGCATGTATTCTCAGCCCAAAAATATATATTGCAAAAGCAACTAAAAAGGGAGCAAATGAAACTCACGATACTGTATTTTGTAGTAAAAATACATATGACGACACTGAACAATGCAAGGTTGACCTCGAATTCACGAACCTATATCATTTGTATATCCATTAATATATATAATTGTAATCGAATAAATATATATATTGTTAGTGATATAACTTTTGTATTGATAATTTATATTCATTTTATATAAAAATATTAAATTTTGTTATGTTATATGTAGTAAATATATTTATATATATATATATATATATATATATATATATATATATATATATATATATATATATATTATTTGTTTTGTTAAAACAGTAATTTAGTAATACTAAAATAATATTTGAAATAATAATAGTGATATAAATAAAATGATAATATTAATTATATTTCTATTAATAATAATATTAATGATAGTTTTCAATATTCAATCTTATAATGATAATATCAGTAGTTTTTAATAAAATAAATAATTTAATAATAATGGTAATGAAAATGAAAATAATAATTTTTGATATTAATACTTACTACTTAATAATAATAATTATAACAATCTTATTACTAATGGTAATCTAAATAATAAAAATTCTAAAATAATATTAATACTAATATTAATAATAATACTTTTATTATTTTCATAATAATACTAATAACAATCCTAATAATAATAATAATAATAATCAAAATCATAATAATAATAATAATAATAATAATAATAATAGTAGTAGTAGTAATAATAATAATAATAATAATAATAATAATAATAATAATAATAATAATAATAATAATAATAATAATAATAATAATAATAATAATAATAATAATAATAATAATAATAATAATAATAATAATAATAATAAGAACATTATACCTAATTAGGGTTTTGGTAGTCCATTTAAGAAATAACTTGTTGGGCAAAAAAAAAACTGATCATTAACTTAAGCCCAATACAAGTACTTCAATATCTGCTATATATTCGATCCCTCTTTCTTTTTCTTTTTCTTTTTTATATCCCAGACGATTCAATCGGTCTTATGAACACAACCCTAAAAAAAAATCAAATCGAGTCACAAGCTCGGATGAAATTGTTTCCTGGACCCGCGATTAAGAAGGTTTGTGAAGGAATTCCAGGTTAAGATCATCAACCACTCCATCAGTGGCGACGGTGATGAAGAACATGAAGATTAGAAACTGAAATCTAAAGTGTATCAGGTATAAATTTCTTCATGAAATGTGTTTAGAATCTCCCATAAAACACTCGTCACATATCAGTTGTACCAGAAATAACATATTGATTACAAATTTGATGAAGAACAATAAGGTTGACTTTTGATCTCAGACCTTTGACTTGGAAATTCGAATTCAATTGAAAGATTTAGAGATTGTAATTTTGTAGACAGTTTATGTAATTGATTTGTAACACTCTTGCATTTTTGAATTGTGAGAATTCGTTCAATTTCGAGCTATTGTAAAAAATTATTATGAACAGAGCAGTGAACTATCTTTTTTTTATATGTTTAATTCGCTGATATAAACTGTTAAAGGTATTTGTCATTGATATTGGTGGAGGATTATCCATTGATTTTGTTTTCACAACTTGAGAAAATGGATCGTTATATAAAAGGATTTATGTCGACATGAATTTGACAGGTTTTATTCCATCGGATATGAACAAATAAGAAAAAGATAAAAAACGATATTGATTTGTACCTGTGATCTGTTGATGTCGATATATTTAAAAATTAAGAAGACAAATTTAATAGAATGATAGTGATTAGGAACTGAATATGCAAGTAGTTAAAATTATTTGTATTATATACCTATATATTTCTATATATAATAATAATTGAATTCTTTTATATCTGATTATATATCCATTTATATAGCTATACTTATATAATTGTATTTATATGTATATCCGTTTATATATATATCTGTTTTATTAAATTCTGTATTATTAATTTATGATATCAATCTATTAATAATTTTAATAAAAATATGAACTAATAATAATGGAAATATAGTATTGATAATATTAATAATAATTCCATTTACATGATATTATTAATACTAAAAATAAAAGAAAAAAAATGATAATAATAATATTATTATTAATGGTAATAATAATACTAATCATAATATTATTTATAAGATAATAATAATAATAGTAATAATAATACATTTAAAAATATAATGATAATAGTAATAGATTGTATATGATATATTATATGTTCTTATATGCAGTATACATATTATATGTATATATATAATGTGTATAGGTTGATTGTAATTGAAAGCAAGAAAAGCAAAAAGTAATAGAAATCGTCAAAGGGTGTTGGTTGTTGATTATAATTGTGATTCCATTTATGTGGCCTCACATCTATCTATATAATTTCTATTGAAAACAAACACAGTAAACTCACATTTAATTCAACATTTAAATAGTAAAGCAGTCCAAATTTTGGATGATACTACCGACACTAATTCACAGAGTATTAATTCGTACTCCGTTGATAATCAGTAGCGGATAAAAGTCTACCAGAAGAATTTCAAAAATTTTGAGACTCAACATTACAGACTTTGCTTATCTTGTCGAAATCATATAAAGATTGAGTTTAAATTTGGTCGGAAATTTTCGGGTCGTCACAAGTAGCATGCAGTAACGAGAATAAGAGCAACATGCAGTAAGTTCACATAGTAGTAAGAGTAAGCATGCAGCAAGATCATATGGCAGTATAAGTAAGCAGTAGCATGCAGCAGTAGTAATAGTGACATGTAGTAATACAACATAGTAGCAGGCAGTAGTAAGCAGTAACAGGTAAACGAGCAAGTTGTAGATTAGTCCTATTAGTGAAACCTATTCCGTCTGGTCTAGACTTACTAATGCAACCTAATTCCCTACAACCAATGCTCTAATACCAAATGTGACGCCCCGTACAAAACCATCATGTACGGTTCGTCAACAACAAGATCTTTACACGGTTAAATGCTACATGTGGTTTGAAAACCAGTTTTGCATTCATAAAAATATAGCGTTTACAAAAGATAACATGACACCAAGGTCGTTACAAAGTCATTATTCGAAAATAACATAAGTTACGAATGCAAGATAAAAGTTTCATGATTGAGACATCTCTAAGTAATGCAGCGGAAATCTAACACAGCAGGTCCTTAACAGCAAGTCAATAACACCAAGACAGCAAGTCTAAACAGCGGAAGCAAACCTCTAAGCACCTGAGAAAACATGCTTAAAAACGTCAACAATAATGTTGGTGAGCTATAGTTTAAGTTGTAACAGTAATATAAGGTAGGCCACGAGATTTCAGTGTTTCAAAACAGTATGAAAAGTATATGTTTAACCGTGGGCACATGGTAACTAGACTTAATGTAAATATAAATATCACCCCCTAAACGTACACCTGGCGAGTGCGTATGTCCTCGAAGTATTAAACACCCATTAAATGCTAGCACGACTAGCCCGAGTGGGGATGTCAAACCCTATGGATCCATATCTAAGATTCGCGTTCACCGGTTCCAAAAACCAATGACTAAACGTTACCTAGCTAAGGGGAAAGTTTATGCCGTTGTATAACCCACACATATATAAAGTTTAAGTACTCGTGCCTAGTTTGTAAAATGTAAAAATCGCATGTATTCTCAGTCCCAAAATAGTTAAAGTAAAAAGGGATGCTATAACTCATATTGATAAAAGTTGTAAAGTCAGTAATGAAAGTATGCAAGTAGTAAGTCGGTCCGAAAGGTCGTCAACCTAAGTCAAAGGTCACTAAGTCAGTATGTTGTCCCAAAAGGTTTAAAAGTGTATAAATTAAATTTAAGTATCATCATCATCATCATCATCATCATCATCATTCATCATCATAAAAGCTAAGTAAGTTTGATAAGAATAGAGATCAAAATAATAGGCTGACTTGGATCAGCTGCTACGACCTCCACGTAAATCGAAAAGATGTATAGTCAGTGGCTATGGCTCCATATGTGAGTCCTCTAACTACTGACCAATTTTTATAACCTAACTTGTCTTCGTTTGACCATGGCGACGGTTTAAGTGCGAGTAGGTCAGAAATTTCAGCACAACGTTACAAGGGCGTAGTGACTTTCGGATGGCCATAAATCCTAAACCGTATGTCGGATTAAGACGAGGCCTAAACGAAAAGTCATCTACTCGAAAAGAACTAACTGAAAATAAAATTTCCAGAATTCTAGGAATCTGATCAGATCCCAAAAAACAGTAAACAAGTGCTCCGGTGGGGTTTTTGGTGCTTGATGCTCATCACGGTTCTCATCCTTGATGCTTGTAGCTTCAAGTGTACAACTCATTGATGGGTTAGCATCACCTTGACCAAGATTCTACCATAAACACACAATATGTTAAGACCAAGTAAGAACACAACTCATTTAAGAGTCTTAGATGGATGATGAACCAAGGTTACATCATATCCTTAGTCTTAACACAAATACAAGTCCTATTTACAAACAAAGTTACAAACTTTACTTCAATCAAACAAGTATTAACACAATCTAAATCAAATGAAGTGATGGAACCCTAAGTTAGAGAGCTTGGATCCTTTTCACACAAGTTATAAGGTCACAAAGCTAGAAAGCTTGAACCTTTAGTGTTCTTGAAGACCTTGAAGCATAAAGCTTAGATATTTAAGTTACATGAAGACCATAAATACAAGTTTTGATCTTTATAACAAAATAATGAGATCATAAGTTAGAAAACTTAGATCCAACAAAAGATATGAAGATTCAAGCTAAAAAGCTTACATCTTGGTTGTTCTTGAAGATCTTGAAGCATAAAGCTTGGATCTTTAAGATACATGAAGATTACAAACACAAGTTTGAATCTTTATAACAAAATAACAAGATTAAAGTTAAAAGATTTAGATCTACAAAGCAGGTGAAGATTCAAAGCTAGAAAGCTTGAATCTTCCATGTTCTTGAAGGATTCAAATCCAAGTTTGAATCTACAAGATGTAATCAAGATCAAAGCTAAAAAGCTAGACCCTTAGATGATGATGATGGATTCGTGAAAGGGAAAGGAAGAAGAAGAAGAAAAATCAAATACTTACACTTTTTAGAAAGAGAAAGACTAGAGAAAGAATTAGAGAGTAAGTGTGTGTGAAATGCAAATGAGAGCAAGTGTTAAATGGATGGAATAAGGCTTGTATTTATAGGTGGTGAGGTGATGGGGAGGGTGATGTGGTCGTGGGGTTTGGGAGGGGACAAGGGGGACACCTTTTTGCTTTTTGGTTAATGGTTGTTTAAAGTTGGTACTTATGTTAGGATCTCATGCAACATTAAGGATAATACTTGACAAAAATGCTAGCATGTTCCCTCTAATAAATGGGCATTTGTCTTACTTATTATTGGGTCACTAGTTAATTATAATTGGGCTAATTAAGTAGTCCACTAACTAGTGTAGGGTGGGCTAAAGTCCAACAAGGTAGAAAGTCCAACAAGACTAACTAGTAAGCATAAGTGAATTACTAAGCGTAATTAAGCATCCAAAAACTCAAGTAATTGTTATTATAAAATAACAATTAATATTTCGTAGTCATAATATTCCGATTACGACAAAAGTTAAACGTGTACGCAGTACGCAGTTTGTTCGAAAGTCAAGTGACACTAACGGTCATAAAGGCTTCCGGGGATCAAGTTAAGTGATTACACACTTAATAGCACGTTGTAAGATATTAATGAAAGTAATTAACCATTAAATAAAATCCCAGAGCATAAACTAGCTCAGTACGCACATATACGCAGTTTCGTGAAAGCGCAAAACACAAACGCAAGTTGAAAAAGTCGGGTCGTTACACAAACGGTTCAAGAATTCTAAGGGACTCACCCACAGCAGCACAGATTGAGGAGATGATAGCCAAACGAGTAGCCGCAGCTATAGCGGATATCAACCCCCAAGCTCTGACGGTTAACCAGAACAATCATAACGGGTGTACTTATAAGGAATTCCAGAGCTGCAAGCCCCACAATTTCAGTGGTACTGAGGGGCCAGTTGGACTGACAAGATGGTTTGAGAAATTGGAAGCTGTGTTCCATGTGAGCAACTGCTCAGAAACGAACAAAACTAAGTATGCCTCCTGTACACTATCGGACAGTGCTTTAACCTGGTGGAACACACTTACTTAGGCTAAGGGAATTGATGAGGCCTATGCTACACCGTGGGAGGAATTTAAGGGGGCTATGATCGAAGAGTACTGCCCCATAACAGAGATTCAGAAAATGGAAGCTGAGTTTTGGGAGTTGAAGGTTGTGGGAACCGATCTTGATGGTTATAACCGAAGGTACTTGGAACTAGCTTTGATGTGTCCCACGATGGTTACCCCGGAATTTAAGCGAATGGAACGGTATTTATGGGTACTTCGCAAGTCCATTCAGGGAAATGTCACCTCTTCAAAACCAGCTGATGTTCCGGAAGCTATGCGCATGGCACACACCCTGATGAACCAAATTACCAGCAAAGAACCAGAAAAGGGGAAATCCAAATCGAGAGCTAGTAATGAGAAACGTAAGTGGGACAACAACAAGGGAAGGGTCTTTGATCAAAACCCAGCTAAGAGGCATGAGAGTTTCAAGGGAAACAACGACGGGAGGAACCCGAACCCTAGCTCAAACCCTAACTACAAGGGTAGTCTCCCGCAGTGCAAGAGATGTTACAAGCATCATACCGGGTACTAAAACGTGGTCTGTGAAAAGTGTAAAAGGACTGGGCATATTGGCAAAGACTGCAAGATCATCAACCCAACTGTGAAGACAAACCCTACTGGACCAAGGAAGTGCTATGAGTGTGGACAACAGGGCCACTTCAGGAATGAATGTCCCAACAAGAGAAAGGACGGCGGGCCAGTGCGTGGAAGAGCTTTCAACGTAAACGCAAGGGATGCCCGTGAGAACCCCGACTTGGTTACAGGTATATTCACTATCAGTAATCTATTAGCTTCTGTCCTATTTGATACTGGTGCCGATAGGAGTTATGTATGTAGACACTTTTGCTCTAAGATAAATTGGTCGTTAGTTCCTTTAAAGGAGAGTATGCTTGTTGAGGTAGCCAATGAAAAACTTAAGAAAGTTGACCAAATTAGCCGAGGAGGTATTATCAACATAGCTGGTGTGGATTTCGAGATTGACTTTATACCCATTAAATTTGGAAGTTTTGATGTGATTGTCGGTATAGACTGGTTGACCAAGGTAAGGGCCGACATTATCTGTGGAGATAAAGCTATTCGTATACCACACGGAGATGGTTAGCCACTGATTATTTACGGAGAGAGATGTAACACGAAGCTGAACCTCATTAGTTGCATGAAGGCATAAAAGATCATGAAGAAAGGACTTCTTGCTGTTTTACCACATGTGAAAACATTAGAAACCGAGGTGAAGAGCGTGGATGATGTACGAATTGTGAACGAATTTCCCGATGTCTTCCCAGAAGAATTGCCTGGATTACCGCCAACGAGGTCAGTGGAGTTTCAGATCGATTTAGTGCCAGGAGCTGCACCTGTAGCTCGCGCACCTTATCGACTCACACCTTCCAAAATGCAAGAGTTGCAGAGTCAACTACAAGAACTGCTAGACCGTGGATTTATTCAACCAAGTTCTTCTCCTTGGGGCGCACCTATTTTTTTGTGAAGAAGAAGGACGGATCTTTCCGCATGTGTATCGATTATCGTGAACTGAACAAGTTGACGATCAAGAATCTGTATCCCCTTCCCCTAATTGACGATCTTTTCGATCAGCTGCAAGGATCAAACGTTTACTCTAAGATCGATTTGCGATCCAGTTATCACCAGTTGAGGGTGAAGGAGAGTGATGTGATGAAAACTGCGTTCAGAACTCGTTATGGTCACTATGAGTTCCTCGTGATGCCATTCGGTTTAACCAACTTACCTGTCGTGTTTATGCATCTCATGAATCGTGTATGTAAGCCATACCTGGATAAGTTCGTTATCGTCTTCATAGATGATATCCTCATCTACTCCAAAAGCGAAGAAGCACATGAGCAACATCTTCAACTAGTGCTTGAACTCTTGAGACAAGAGCAACTTTATGCCAAATTCTCCAAGTGCGAGTTTTGGTTGAAGGAAGTCCAATTCTTGGGTCATATTGTGAGCGATCAAGGTATCAAAGTTGATCCCACAAAGATCGAAGCTATCAGCAAGTGGGAAACCCCCACTACTCCGACTCATATCCGCCAATTTTTAGGTCTCGCCGGTTACTACCGAAGATTTATTGAAGGTTTCTCTCTGATTGCGCGTCCTTTGACCGCGCTGACTCACAAAGGGAAGAAGTTCGTTTGGGAAATCGAACAAGAAACATCATTTTAAACCTTGAAGCAGAAGTTAACCACCGCGCCTATCTTATCACTTCCTGAAGGCAGTGACGATTTCGTCGTATACTGTGATGCCTCGAAAAATGGTTTTGGTTGCTTATTGATGCAAAGAACGAAGGTCATTGCTTATGCTTCTCGTCAACTAAAGATTCACGAGCGAAACTACACTACTCACGATCTCGAACTTGGAGCCGTTGTTTTTGCACTCAAATTGTGGAGACACTATCTTTATGGAACTAAAAGTACTATCTTCACCGACCACAAAAGCCTCCAACACATATTCGATTAGAAACAACTGAACATGAGACAGCGACGATGGATCGAGACGCTGAACGACTATGATTGTGGACTTCGTTACCATCCTGGAAAGGCCAATGTTGTAGCCGACGCTTTGAGCCGAAAGGAGAGGATGGAACCTCTTCGTGTTTGGGCCTTGAACATCACCATACACTCAAATCTCAATAGCCAGATCCGAGTAGCCCAAGATGAGGCTCTCAAGGAGGAGAATATTTCTCATGAACACTTGAACATTCTCGTCTTTCGATTCGAGGTTAAGGAGACTGGACTCTGATACTTCGCCGAAAGAATTTGGGTGCCTAGTTATGGGGATTTGCGAAGCCTCATTCTAGATGAAGCCCACAAGTCAAGATATTCGATTCATCTAGGAGCCGGTAAAATGTACCACGATCTCAAGGAAAAGTATTGGTGGCCTAATCTTAAGAATGATGTTGCAACTTACGTTGGAAAGTGTTTGACTTGTTCAAAGGTTAAGGCCGAACATCAAAGGCCATCTGGGTTACTTCAGAAACCGGAAATCCCACAATGGAAGTGGGAAAGGATAACGATGGACTTCATCACGAAACTACCAAAGACAGTGGGCGGATACGATACCATCTGGGTTATCGTTGACCGTCTTACCAAATCTGCACACTTCTTAGCCATGAAAGAAACGGATACGATGGAAAAACTCGCTCAACTATACATAAAAGAGATTGTATCTCGTCATGGTGTGCCCTTATCGATTATTTCAGACCGAGATGCCCATTTTGCTTCTATATTTTGGCGTTCTTTGCAAGAAGCCTTGGGGACTCGTCTCGACATGAGTACTGAGTATCACCCACAGAATAACGGAGAAAGCGAACGCATAATTCAGACTTTGGAGGACATGTTGCGTGCTTGTGTTATTGATTTCGGAAAGGCTTGGGAAAGGCATTTGCCGCTAGCCGAATTCTCTTACAATAACAGTTATCATTCGAGTATTAATGCCGCACCTTTCGAAACGTTGTATGACTGCAAATTCCATTCTCCTATTTGTTGGGCCGAAGTAGGCGAAAAGCAAATCACCAGACCCAAGTTAGTCCATGAAACAACTGAGAAGATTGTCAAAATTCAAGCGAGACTCAAGACGGCCCGTGATCGCCAAAAGAGTTATGCCGACCTTAAATGTAAAGACTTCGAATTCAACGTGGGTGACCGTGTAATGTTGAAGGTCGCACCTTGGAAAAGTGTGATTCGTTTTGGAAAACGTGGAAAGTTAAACCCGCGATACATTGGTCCTTTCGAAATCTTGGAGCGTGTTGGACCCGTTGCTTACCGTCTGGATCTTCTGACTCAATTGAGCTCAGTTCATCCTACCTTCCATGTATCGAATTTGAAGAAATGTCTTGCTAAACCGGAACTTGTCATACCACTGGAAGAACTTACGATTGATGACAAACTCCACTTCGTGGAAGAACATGTCGAAATTATGCACCGCGAGGTCAAAACTTTGAAACACAACAAGATTCCGATCGTCCGAGTCTGATGGAATGCCAAACGAGGACCCGAGTTTACCTGGGAACGAGAGGATCAAATGATGCAGAAGTATCCTCACCTTTTCCCAACTCCTCCATCTACCTCAGCTTAAAATTTCGGCACGAAATTTTCTTTAACAGGTGGGTAATGTAACGACCCTGGATTTTCCAACTATATTATTAATATTTATTATTAATACTTGCGTTGTACTAAATGTATTCTTATACATTTTACTTGTTACCGTATTTGACATTTCAATGTCCCGACTCGTCTTTTCGACACGTGCTTTTCATGAATAATATTTCGAATATTATTTACGTTCATAATTAATTGTTATTAATTATTTCTATTTAACTAATGTAAGTAGTTAATTACTTGGGCTTTCTACTAATTTGTTACTTACTTATACTTGGGCTTATATTACTGGACTTGGACTATCAAGGCCCACCCTACATTTCTTAATGGACTAGTTAGTGAGCCCATCATATTACTAGTGATTTATTAAGGTTAAACATAGATTAATTAAGTGTTGGAGACAAGAATGTCTCAAGCATGCAATTTATACCTCTTCCTAGCATTCACCACCTTCCCACACATGAAATAACAAAGTTGACTTCCCTTTTTGGACCCTAAGGCTGACGGCTTTGAGCAAGGGGGAGGGAGTTCCATTTTTTTTTTTTTTTTGTTACTTATATGATAGTTTAAACCTCATTCCACACACATCATACTTACACTTTCTTTTCTCTCAACTTTTTCTCTCTAAATTGTAAGTAACAACTTTATTTTTCTTTCTTCTTTTTCCTTTAAAAATCACCAAGTATCATCATCAATTTACTTGTTTGTGTTTGTTGTTAAAGATCAAGCTTTATAGTTTGTATCTTCATGAATCTTGCTTCCTCTATCCTTTGTTTGATGAGGAACCAAGAACAAGGATCTAAGCTTGTTAGTTTATGGTTCTACAATTGAAATATTATAAAGATCTAAAGTTCATAAGCTTTAAGATCTTACTTGTGTTCATGTTTTGTAAACTTAAGGTTTATTTTCTTAAGATCCAAGCTTTGGCTTGAATCTTCTTAAGTATGAAACAAACATGAACTTATTAATTGTAACTTTAGTTTATTTCTTTCTTTTGTGAGTATTTCAATTAGTTATTTATTTAATTTTGGTCAAGTATTACTAGTTAAACTTGATCTCATTTTTCTTGGAACTAAAGTTTAAACTTTGTAAGTTCAAGAACATGGAAGTTAAACTTTCTAGTTATAACTTCATACACTTATGTTGTATCTAAGTTTCTATAGCTTATGGTCTTCCAATTTTGTCTAAAACAAAAGCTTATAAGCTTATATATACATTCTACAAGATTAAAATCTAAGTTTCATAACTTATGGTTTTATTAAAGTAAAGATCCAAGTTCCATAACTTAGGGTTTAACTTAAGAACACTAGATATAGACTTTCTAGTCTAGGATCTTCAAGATCTAATTAAGATCTAAGTTCTACAACTTAAGATCTTGTTTATTTAGTTTACATTCAAGTTTATAGCTTAATATTACTATTAGAACTCATGTATGTGTCGGATCTAAAATCTTGATGTAACTTTGGTTCATCAACCTTCTTACAACCCTTAAATGAGTTGTGCTACATATCTTAGACATACACTAGTGTCATGATGGTCAAAACTTGGTAAAGATGATGCAAACACATCAACGAGTTGTACACTTGAAGCTACAAGCATCAAGGATGAGAACCGTGATGAACATCAAGCACCAAGAACCCATCGGAGCACTTTATTTACTATTTTTGAGGTCTGATCAATCACCTGGGCTACTGGAAAAGTTGATTTCCAGATTTTTCGGTTCGAGTAGATGACTTTTCGTTTAGGACTCGTCTTAATCCGATTTACGGTTTAGGATTTATAGCCTTCCGAAAGTCACTACACCTTTATAACGTTGTGCTGAAATTTCTGACCTACTCGCACTTAAACCGTTGCCACAGTCAAACAAAGACGAGTTTAGTTCTAAAAATTGGTCAGTAGTTGGAGGACTCACATACAGAGCCATAGCCACTGACTACGTGTCTTTTAGATTTGTATAGAGGTCATAGCAGCTGAACGAAGTCAGCCTTTGTTTCGATCTCTATTCTTGATTGAAAACTTACTTTACTTTTTACTTATGTTGTTGATGATGATGATGATACTTAAGACCTAATTTACATACTTTTAAACCTTTTGGAAAGATTTACTGACTTAGTAACTTTTGACTTAGGTTGAGGACCTTTTGGACCAACTACTTGCTTACTTATCTCGTACCGACTTTACTATTTTTCACTGTGAGTTATAGCATCCCTTTTTACTTTAACTATTTTGGGAACTGAGAATACATGCGATTTTTACGTTTTACATACTAGGCACGAGTACTTAAACTTTATATATGTGTGGGTTATACAACGGCATAAACTTTCCCCTTAGCTCGGTAACGTTTAGTCATTGGTTTTTGAACTGGTGAACGCGAATCTTAGATATGGATCCATAGGGTTTGACATCCCCACTCGGGCTAGTAGCGCTAGCATTTAACGGGTGTCTAATACTTCGTAAACTTACGCACTCGCCAAGTGTACTTTTAGGGGGTGATATTACGTTAAGTTAGTTACCAAGTGCCCACGGTTGAACATATACTTTTCATACTGTTTTGAAATACGAAATCTCGTGGCCTACCTTACATTACTGTTATACTTAAACTATAGCTCACCAACATTTGTGTTGACGTTTTTAAGCATGTTTTCTCAGGTGCTTAGAGGTTTGATGCTTCCGCTGTAGTAGTATTGCTGTGTAGACTCCCGCTGCTTTTGTTAGAGATGTCTCTGCATGAAACGTTTACCTTGCATTCACAACTATGTTACTTTTGAAACAATGAATTTGTAATGACCATTGGGTCTCGTACTTATGTTAATTGCTTCTATTCGTAGAAGCCTACTATCGTTTGTAAAACTTATGACGTTGGTTATGACGTCACCCTTTCTTATGAATGCAAACTTATTTTAAAACAGCATATAGTGTTTGACCTTGTAATGATCCTGTTGTTGATGATCCGTACACGTTAATTTTGTACAGGGCGTCACAAATGGGGTGTTACATCTTGTCCCATAATGACATTGTCAAGATAATATCATTCGACGATAAATATCATTTTTCGAAATACATGTCTATACCTCTCGTCGGTCATCGTCTTCTTCGTTCACCATTCCGTTTCCAAGATGGAAATTAGCACTCACCGCCACCCATTGGCGTCGTCTAAACAAGGACTTAAAACCAACACGATTCATATGTCACCATATTTGCTCCATCCTCGAGCATACGAAAGATTTCGAATTATCTTTCATCACATCTACGAAGATCTCACTACAATTTATTCAAGCTTTATATTGCAATTTTCCAATTGCTAACGCTTATCACTCCTTCACTGTCACACATATACTTAAGAGTTTCACTCCGGTACCCTAATTACAATGTAACCATCACCTCATCGGAGTCGAACATTACGCTTGCAGGTATGAAAAGGCACCTGATGCAGCGTCATTTAGACTCCACTACTAACATTTATCAAAGTCAAAAGACTTGTTACCTAGGGTTCCATCCGCCCGAGGACACCCATATCCTAATTAGAATGACCTTACGTCATACGTGCTCGTTGAACCTTATGGTTCATAATCTTACAACACAAAAGCAACCACGCACCTACAAGTAACACCAAAGCCTACTCCCACGGCTTGGTAAAATATTTTACCCGACACTAAGGAATGCTTGGAAGCACCAAGTCTTACGCCCTTTGACCATCAACCCGACCATCATCATGGGGCAATTCCGTAAGGAACGCTACCCTTCATCATACTACGCACTAACAAAACGCATCAATCAAAACCATAGGTACGTTTCAATAGAATAATCAATAACGATCTGAAACATCGTCGTCAGGTTCTCGTGCATCATCACTAATCATCACCTAGTTGTGCCTCCTGGCATCACCAACCAATTTCGGACACTCAGACTTTCGGTGCCCCTTTTTCTGACAATTAAAATATGTAACCTGGTTGGAAGTGATGGAATTTGACAATCTTTTTGTAGTGACCCGAACTTTTCCATGTTTATATATATTAATTGAGATTAATATTTACATGATTAAATGTTTCCAACATGTTAAGCAATCAAACTTGTTAAGACTTGATTAATTGAAATATGTTTCATATAGACAATTGACCACCCAAGTTGACCGGTGATTCACGAACGTTAAAACTTGTAAAAACTATATGATGACATATATATGGATATATATATAGTTAACATGATACTATGATAAGTAAACATATCATTAAGTATATTAACAATGAACTACATATGTAAAAATAAGACTACTAACTTAATGATTTTTAAACGAGACATATATGTAACGATTATCGTTGTAAAGACATTTAATGTATATATATCTTATTAAGAGATATTCATACATGATAATATCATGATAATATAATAATTTAAAATCTCATTTGATATTATAAACATTGGGTTAACAACATTTAACAAGATCGTTAACCTAAAGGTTTCAAAACAACACTTACATGTAACGACTAACGATGACTTAACGACTCAGTTAAAATGTATATACATGTAGTGTTTTAATATGTATTTATACACTTTTGAAAGACTTCAATACACTTATCAAAATACTTCTACTTAACAAAAATGCTTACAATTACATCCTCGTTCAGTTTCATCAACAATTCTACTCGTATGCACCCGTATTCGTACTCGTACAATACACAGCTTTTAGATGTATGTACTATTGGTATATACACTCCAATGATCAGCTCTTAGCAGCCCATGTGAGTCACCTAACACATGTGGGAACCATCATTTGGCAACTAGCATGAAATATCTCATAAAATTACAAAAATATGAGTAATCATTCATGACTTATTTACATGAAAACAAAATTACATATCCTTTATATCTAATCCATACGCCAACAACCAAAAACACCTACAAACACTTTCATTCTTCAATTTTCTTCATCTAATTGATCTCTCTCAAGTTTTATCTTCAAGTTCTAAGTGTTCTTCATATATTCTACAAGTTCTAGTTACATAAAATCAAGAATACTTTCAAGTTTGCTAGCTCACTTCCAATCTTGTAAGGTGATCATCCAACCTCAAGAAATCTTTGTTTCTTACAGTAGGTTATCATTCTAATACAAGGTAATAATCATATTCAAACTTTGGTTCAATTTCTATAACTATAACAATCTTATTTCAAGTGATGATCTTACTTGAACTTGTTTTCGTGTCATGATTCTGCTTCAAGAACTTCGAGCCATCCAAGGATCCGTTGAAGCTAGATCCATTTTTCTCTTTTCCAGTAGGTTTATCCAAGGAACTTAAGGTAGTAATGATGTTCATAACATCATTCGATTCATACATATAAAGCTATCTTATTCGAAGGTTTAAACTTGTAATCACTAGAACAAAGTTTAGTTAATTCTAAACTTGTTCGCAAACAAAAGTTAATCCTTCTAACTTGACTTTTAAAATCAACTAAACACATGTTCTATATCTATATGATATTCTAACTTAATGATTTAAAACCTGGAAACACGAAAAACACCGTAAAACCGGATTTACACCGTCGTAGTAACACCGCGGGCTGTTTTGGGTTAGTTAATTAAAAACTATGATAAACTTTGATTTAAAAGTTGTTATTCTGAGAAAATGATTTTTATTATGAACATGAAACTATATCCAAAAATTATGGTTAAACTCAAAGTGGAAGTATGTTTCTAAAATGGTCATCTAGACGTCGTTCTTTCGACTGAAATGACTACCTTTACAAAAACGACTTGTAACTTATTTTTCCGACTATAAACCTATAATTTTTCTGTTTAGATTCATAAAATAGAGTTCAATATGAAACCATAGCAATTTGATTCACTCAAAACGGATTTAAAATGAAGAAGTTATGGGTAAAACAAGATTGGATAATTTTTCTCATTTTAGCTACGTGAAAATTGGTAACAAATCTATTCCAACCATAACTTAATCAACTTGTATTGTATATTATGTAATCTTGAGATACCATAGACACGTATACAATGTTTCGACCTATCATGTCGACACATCTATATATATTTCGGAACAACCATAGACACTCTATATGTGAATGTTGGAGTTAGCTATACAGGGTTGAGGTTGATTCCAAAATATATATAGTTTGAGTTGTGATCAATACTGAGATACGTATACACTGGGTCGTGGATTGATTCAAGATAATATTTATCAATTTATTTCTGTACATCTAACTGTGGACAACTAGTTGTAGGTTACTAACGAGGACAGCTGACTTAATAAACTTAAAACATCAAAATATATTAAAAGTGTTGTAAATATATTTTGAACATACTTTGATATATATGTAGATATTGTTATAGGTTCGTGAATCAACCAGTGGCCAAGTCTTACTTCCCGACGAAGTAAAAATCTGTGAAAGTGAGTTATAGTCCCACTTTTAAAATCTAATATTTTTGGGATGAGAATACATGCAGGTTTTATAAATGATTTACAAATTAGACACAAGTACGTGAAACTACATTCTATGGTTGAATTATCGAAATCGAATATGCCCCTTTTTATTAAGTCTGGTAATCTAAAAATTAGGGAACAGACACCCTAATTAACGCGAATCCTAAAGATAGATCTATTGGGCTTAACAAACCCCATCCAAAGTACCGGATGCTTTAGTACTTCGAAATTTATATCATATCCGAAGGGTGTCCCGGAATGATGGGGATATTCTTATATATGCATCTTGTTAATGTTGGTTACCAGGTGTTCACCATATGAATGATTTTTATCTCTATGTATGGGATGTGTATTGAAATATGAAATCTTGTGGTCTATTATTATGATTTGATATATATAGGTTAAACCTATAACTCACCAACATTTTTGTTGACGTTTTAAGCATGTTTATTCTCAGGTGATTATTAAGAGCTTCCGCTGTCGCATACTTATATAAGGACAAGATTTGGAGTCCATGCTTGTATGATATTGTGTAAAAACTGCATTCAAGAAACTTATTTTGTTGTAACATATTTGTATTGTAAACCATTATGTAATGGTCGTGTGTAAACAGGATATTTTAGATTATCATTATTTGATAATCTACGTAAAGCATTTTAAACCTTTATTGATGAAATAAAGGTTATGGTTTGTTTTAAAATGAATGCAGTCTTTGAAAAACGTCTCATATAGAGGTCAAAACCTCGTAACGAAATCAATTAATATGGAACGTTTTTAATCAATAAGAACGGGACATTTCAGTTGGTATCCGAGCGTTGGTCTTAGAGAACCAGAATTTTGCATTAGTGTGTCTTATCGAGTTTGTTAGGATGCATTAGTGAGTCTGGACTTCGACCGTGTTTACTTGAAAAATGATTGCTTAACAAATTTTGTTGGAAACTATATATTTTTAACATGTGAATATTATGTGATATATTAATCTCTTAACGCGTTTGATATTATGTGATAGATGTCTACCTCTAGAACAAGTCCCATTGACTCACCTAATAATAATGAAGAGTCAAATGTAAATTGGAATGATTCGTGGACTGATTCACAAGTTCCCGAAGAGGAACCGGAAGAAGAGTCGGAACCAGAAGAAGAATCGGAACCGGAAGAAGAATCGGAACCGGATGAAGAAATAGAACCGGTGGGGGAAATAATAAAACGATTAAGTAAAAGAAAATCCTCAACCAACCGACCAAGGTTAATTATGGTCAATGGTGTTTCCGCCAAGGAAGCAAAATATTGGGAGGATTACCAATTCTCCGATGAATCGGATTCTGACGAGAATTCCGATGATGTTATAGAAATTACCCCAACTGAATTTAAAAAGACAAAAGAAAATAATAAGGGAAAGGGCATAAAAATAGAGAAATCTAATTCCAACCCCGATGAACTTTATATGTATCGTCAACCCCCGAAGTCCTTAAGTTGTAACAATGACCCGGGAACCTCTAAACCACCAGGTTTTTCTAAACCAATGTGGAAAACGACGGCTCGTATTAGGGGAACATCATATATCCCTAGAAACTTGGCAAAACGAACTAAAACCGAAGAAGAAGAAACAAGCGAGTCGGAATAAGATAGTTGTATTCGTGTGGTGTAATATATGTAATATAGTGTGCTTATGCTTTATGATATATGTAAAAATTGCTTGTATTAATAAGTATTTTTTTTATGAATCTAACTCTTGTCTATTTTACAGTATAAAAACACAAAATGGATAGACAACCCAATATTTTAAGAGACCTACCCGGAGACATGATTGATGAAATCTTGTCTAGAGTCGGTCAGAATTCTTCGGCACAACTATTTAAGGCGAGATCAGTTAGTAAGACATTCGAAGAACGTTCCAAGAATGCCTTGGTTTATAAAAGGCTTTCGTTCGAAAGATGGGGGATATCACATTGGGAAATCCATAAGTTACGATGTGTTTACTTTGACGCATATATTGCGGGGAACCCAAATGCTATTCTACGCAATGGGTTAAGAAATTATTTTGGCTCAATATATCCGAATATTGGACTTCGTGATTTAGAAAAAGCGGCTAACATGCAACATAAAGAAGCATGTTATGCTTACGGATTATTAATGTTCGCTTCTCACCAAAGTGAGAACAAGAACATCGGGCTACAACTATTAAACAAAACGTTCCCACAAGTGACGGAGTCGGTAATTGGGGTAAGAAATGAGGTTTTTAGATTGTTACGGGACTGTTGGACATTACGTAACCCTCGTCCCTTTGACGACGTTACAACACGCTGTCTTATCAACGGCCATAACGGTTATGTTCCACAAGACCAAGGATGGGAAGTAGTCCTAGTAAAACCAGAATGCATGACTTGTTTCTGGACATATGAATTACGTTTCTTTATTGCCTTTGCTGAACGACTTGTGTACTAGCTAGAATTATCTTCACAACTATCTTGTATCAAAGTTATTGTGTGCTATATTTCATGCTTTATGTAAAATAAGCGGTATTGTAAGTTTGTAAAATATTGTATAAAAGTTTGAACGCGAAATATTATTATAATCAGTTTTTCATATAGAATTGTAGTAGTTGAATTGTATATTAGCTACTAAGTATGAACTTAACGGGTAGGTACTACCCGAATTTAAACTTATAAAACGCTAATATGAAGAAAAAGCTTTTATAAATGAGTTCATATTATGCTACGAAATACTATTAACTACTCTTAATATTCTGTATGATTAACTTGTTCCATTTGACTATTTTGAAGGAAATGGCACCGACTACTCGACACACCGTGAATATGAATGAAGAGGAATTCCGTACTTTTCTAGCTTCAAACATAGCCGCAGTACAGGCTGCGCTACATACCAACAATAACCTTAGATCTAGTAGTACAGGAAATCGTGTAGGATGCACCTACAAAGAATTCACTGTCTGCAAACCTTTGGAATTTGATGGAACCGAAGGACCGATCGGATTGAAACGGTGGACCGAGAAGGTCGAATCGGTGTTTGCCATAAGTAAGTGTACTGAAGAGGACAAAGTGAAGTACGCTACGCATACCTTCACAGGTTCTGCGTTAACATGGTGGAATACCTATCTAGAGCAAGTGGGACAAGACGATGCGTACGCACTACCGTGGTCAGCATTCAAGCACTTGATGAACGAGAAATACTGTCCCAGAACCGAGGTCAATAAGCTCAAGACAGAACTTAGAGGGTTACGAACCCAAGGATTTGATATTACCACGTACGAAAGACGATTCACAGAATTATGCCTATTGTGTCCGGGAGCGTGAAGATCAGATGAAGAAGAAATACCCGCATCTATTTCCAGAAGATTCGTCAACACCTTCAACAGCTTAAAATTTAGACGAAATTTATTTAACGGGTAGGTACTGTAGTGACCCGAACTTTTCCATGTTTATATATATTAATTGAGATTGATATTTACATGATTAAATGTTTCCAACATGTTAAGCAATCAAACTTGTTAAGACTTGATTAATTGAAATATGTTTCATATAGACAATTGACCACCCAAGTTGACCGGTGATTCACGAACGTTAAAACTTGTAAAAACTATATGATGACATATATATGGATATATATATAGTTAACATGATGTTATGATAAGTAAACATATCATTAAGTAGATTAACAATGAACTACATATGTAAAAATAAGACTACTAACTTAATGATTTTTAAACGAGACATATATGTAACGATTATCGTTGTAAAGACATTTAATGTATATATATCATATTAAGAGATATTCATACATGATAATATCATGATAATATAATAATTTAAAATCTCATTTGATATTATAAACATTGGGTTAACAACATTTAACAAGATCGTTAACCTAAAGGTTTCAAAACAACACTTACATGTAACGACTAACGATGACTTAACGACTCAGTTAAAATGTATATACATGTAGTGTTTTAATATGTATTTATACACTTTTGAAAGACTTCAATACACTTATCAAAATACTTCTACTTAACAAAAATGCTTACAATTACATCCTCATTCAGTTTCATCAACAATTCTACTCGTATGCACCCGTATTCGTACTCGTACAATACACAGCTTTTAGATGTATGTACTATTGGTATATACACTCCAATGATCAGCTCTTAGCAGCCCATGTGAGTCACCTAACACATGTGGGAACCATCATTTGGCAACTAGCATGAAATATCTCATAAAATTACAAAAATATGAGTAATCATTCATGACTTATTTACATGAAAACAAAATTACATATCCTTTATATCTAATCCATACACCAACTACCAAAAACACCTACAAACACTTTCATTCTTCAATTTTCTTCATCTAATTGATCTCTCTCAAGTTTTATCTTCAAGTTCTAAGTGTTCTTCATAAATTCTACAAGTTCTAGTTACATAAAATCAAGAATACTTTCAAGTTTGCTAGCTCACTTCCAATCTTGTAAGGTGATCATCCAACCTCAAGAAATCTTTGTTTCTTACAGTAGGTTATCATTCTAATACAAGGTAATAATCATATTCAAACTTTGGTTCAATTTCTATAACTATAACAATCTTATTTCAAGTGATGATCTTACTTGAACTTGTTTTCGTGTCATGATTCTGCTTCAAGAACTTCGAGCCATCCAAGGATCTGTTGAAGCTAGATCCATTTTTCTCTTTTCCAGTAGGTTTATCCAAGGAACTTAAGGTAGTAATGATGTTCATAATATCATTCGATTCATACATATAAAGCTATCTTATTCGAAGGTTTAAACTTGTAATCACTAGAACAAAGTTTAGTTAATTCTGAACTTGTTCGCAAACAAAAGTTAATCCTTCTAACTTGACTTTTAAAATCAACTAAACACATGTTCTATATCTATATGATATTCTAACTTAATGATTTAAAACCTGGAAACACGAAAAACACCGTAAAACCGGATTTACGCCGTCGTAGTAACACCGCGGGCTGTTTTGGGTTAGTTAATTAAAAACTATGATAAACTTTGATTTAAAAGTTGTTATTCTGAGAAAATGATTTTTATTATGAACATGAAACTATATCCAAAAATTATGGTTAAACTCAAAGTGGAAGTATGTTTTCTAAAATGGTCATCTAGACGTCGTTCTTTCGACTGAAATGACTACCTTTACAAAAACGACTTGTAACTTATTTTTCCGACTATAAACCTATACTTTTTCTATTTAGATTCATAAAATAGAGTTCAATATGAAACCATAGCAATTTGATTCACTCAAAACGGATTTAAAATGAAGAAGTTATGGGTAAAACAAGATTGGATAATTTTTCTCATTTTAGCTACGTGAAAATTGGTAACAAATCTATTCCAACCATAACTTAATCAACTTGTATTGTATATTATGTAATCTTGAGATACCATAGACATGTATACAATGTTTCGACCTATCATGTCGACACATCTATATATATTTCGGAACAACCATAGACACTCTATATGTGAATGTTGGAGTTAGCTATACAGGGTTGAGGTTGATTCCAAAATATATATAGTTTGAGTTGTGATCAATACTGAGATACGTATACACTGGGTCGTGGATTGATTCAAGATAATATTTATCGATTTATTTCTGTACATCTAACTGTGGACAACTAGTTGTAGGTTACTAACGAGGACAGCTGACTTAATAAACTTAAAACATCAAAATATATTAAAAGTGTTGTAAATATATTTTGAACATACTTTGATATATATGTATATATTGTTATAGGTTCGTGAATCAACCAGTGGCCAAGTCTTACTTCCCGACGAAGTAAAAATCTGTGAAAGTGAGTTATAGTCCCACTTTTAAAATCTAATATTTTTGGGATGAGAATACATGCAGGTTTTATAAATGATTTACAAAATAGACACAAGTATGTGAAACTACATTCTATGGTTGAATTATCAAAATCGAATATGCCCCTTTTTATTAAGTCTGGTAATCTAAGAATTAGGGAACAGACACCCTAATTGACGCAAATCCTAAAGATATATCTATTGGGCTTAACAAACCCCATCCAAAGTACCGGATGCTTTAGTACTTCGAAATTTATATCATATCCGAAGGGTGTCCCGGAATGATGGGGATATTCTTATATATGCATCTTGTTAATGTCGGTTACCAGGTGTTCACCATATGAATGATTTTTATCTCTATGTATGGGATGTGTATTGAAATATGAAATCTTGTGGTCTATTATTATGATTTGATATATATAGGTTAAACCTATAACTCACCAACATTTTTGTTGACGTTTTAAGCATGTTTATTCTCAGGTGATTATTAAGAGCTTCCGCTGTCGCATACTTAAATAAGGACAAGATTTGGAGTCCATGCTTGTATGATATTGTGTAAAAACTGCATTCAAGAAACTTATTTTGTTGTAACATATTTGTATTGTAAACCATTATGTAATGGTCGTGTGTAAACAGGATATTTTAGATTATCATTATTTGATAATCTACGTAAAGCTTTTTAAACCTTTATTGATGAAATAAAGGTTATGGTTTGTTTTAAAATGAATGCAGTCTTTGAAAAACGTCTCATATAGAGGTCAAAACCTCGCAACGAAATCAATTAATATGGAACGTTTTTAATCAATAAGAACGGGACATTTCACTTTTAAACAAGCATGTTCTACACATTAACAAAGTTCATAAAACCCATTTTATGAAGATTAAAGTAAGCGGAAGCATGTAAAGTTCATGTTATATAACAACCATTTTAAAAGACAAATTCCATAAATATATCAAGTCTTGAATAATATGCTTACATACAACAAGTGGGTTTAGAGTTTTACCTCCTCAAGCTAGTTGAGGGTTACTACAAGATGATGAAGAAGATGATGATGAACAAGCTTCTTACTTGAAGCCTCAAGCTTGAAATACCCACAAGCAATAACCCCAACACCTTTGTAATTAGTTAGGATTTAAATGACACTAGAAATGAGCTTGTAAAACCAAAATGTAGAACTCTCTTTTGGCCAAAAACCCCACGGTTTTCAGCTCAGTTTTGAGCAGTTTCTGTGCAGTTTTTTTTTAGCTCTTTTGATGTGTTTGAATGCATGCGTGTGTGGAATACTAAGCCCCCTTGATCTTAGTTAAGCATGTGTAGCAAGTATTAAACAAATGCATGCTTATTCTAACTCCCATGCCACTCACATTGCCATAATATAATATACTTTTATAAATAAATAAAAAACTGATTTTATAAAATCAGTTTTTATAAAACTTGATTTCATAAAATACATTTTATAAACTTGTATATATATTATTTGTTATGTATATTTTATAAAACCAATTTTATAAAATGTATCATAACTTAATCAATTATTTAACCTATAAATAATTAAATCCTTGTTATATAAGTTGTTCCATAACTTATATATAAACATATCAAGTAATATTATTTAAGAAACCTTTTCCTTAAAATTCAAGTGTCGCGTATTTAATCAATGATCCAATCGTTAAAATCAAATACGAATAAGGTGTCGGTAAGCTTGTTATTGGGTATGACCCGACTTGGATCAAAACATATTAGCCACATTAATTTAATATGTCTCTCGGGCATACGAAAAACCTTCAATCTCCCACTTGCACGAGAAACATAAGAAATTAATGCAAGTGACGGATACCACCTAACGACCGTCCATCACCCCCAATATGTTATGACTTTGTGCCATTCAATAACATCATCCCTTTCGAGTTCCCATCTCGAATATGAATAGGTGAATCTTTTCATTATATCCTTTCATCCTAGATGTCATGTTATATCCAAGAGACACAGAGTGATCACTCTCTTCTAGATTTAACTTTATCAAGCCTTAGACATCTGACTCTCAAAGAATAAGAGGGACAAATTCCATCTTGAGTACATACGTCCTAAATATATACCTTGTATTATACCTGAGCTCTTCCTTATGAACTACCATATTTCAGAATAGCGAAGGAACGAATCAAGGCACAATACTTAGTAAATATCCGAACCCAATATGTATATCAGGTCAGAGGATACAATGATATTCGCCTTTACTCAAGACTACATGTGATCAACCACAAAGGCTCCATTTAGTAAATCTTGAGGGCGGGTCTTCCAATATTTGTATCCCACAAATATCTATGAACCTTGGTTGCAACCTTGCCCCACATTCAGTCCGTGAATGTATACCAATCCAAGTTCATAATAGTCTAAACCTCACACTTGTTCCCACAAATGTGATCAACTACGGAATTTAGAATAATTGCTTATTCATGGATAAAATATGCAAAATAGGAACTTAACTCAAAATAAATTAAACCATAATTATATTAATGAGTTTGAACAATTTCGTTCCGTTACAATACTTAAAACAGATCATGACCAATCACTAGAATATCGAAGCCCTAATGCACAAACATGTCCTGCATGTTTTGATCCATGTAAGAGCTTCGTGAGAGGATCCGCTATATTAAGATCTGTGAGAACTTGCGAATACATATCTTTCCCTTTTCAACTTCATCCCTTATGTAGTTGAATCTCCGCTCAATGTGACGGGTCTTTTGATGAGCACGAGGTTCCTTGATTTGAGCAATCGCACCCTCGTTGTCACAAAAGATCTCAAGAGGGTCCTGAATGGAAGGGACTACTCCTAAGTCGTCTATGAATTTCTTCATCCATGCAGCTTCCTGAGCTGCCAATGATGCGGTGATGTACTCCGATGTAGTGACCCGAACTTTTCCATGTTTATATATATTAATTGAGATTGATATTTACATGATTAAATGTTTCCAACATGTTAAGCAATCAAACTTGTTAAGACTTGATTAATTGAATTATGTTTCATATAGACAATTGACCACCCAAGTTGACCGGTGATTCACGAACGTTAAAACTTTTAAAAACTATATGATGACATATATATGGATATATATATAGTTAACATGATACTATGATAAGTAAACATATCATTAAGTATATTAACAATGAACTACACATGTAAAAACAAGACTACTAACTTAATGATTTTTAAACGAGACATATATGTAACGATTATCGTTGTAAAGACATTTAATGTATATATATATCATATTAAGAGATATTCATACATGATAATATCATGATAATATAATAATTTAAAATCTCATTTGATATTATAAACATTGGGTTAACAACATTTAACAAGATCGTTAACCAAAAGGTTTCAAAACAACACTTACATGTAACGACTAACGATGACTTAACGACTCAGTTAAAATGTATATACATGTAGTGTTTTAATATGTATTTATAAACTTTTGAAAGACTTCAATACACTTATCAAAATACTTCTACTTAACAAAAATGCTTACAATTACATCCTCGTTCAGTTTCATCAACAATTCTACTCGTATGCACCCGTATTCGTACTCGTACAATACACAGCTTTTAGATGTATGTACTATTGGTATATACACTCCAATGATCAGCTCTTAGCAGCCTATGTGAGTCACCTAACACATGTGGGAACCATCATTTGGCAACTAGCATGAAATATCTCATAAAATTACAAAAATATGAGTAATCATTCATGACTTATTTACATGAAAACAAAATTACATATCCTTTATATCTAATCCATACACCAACGACCAAAAACACCTAAAAACACTTTCATTCTTCAATTTTCTTCATCTAATTGATCTCTCTCAAGTTCTATCTTCAAGTTCTAAGTGTTCTTCATATATTCTACAAGTTCTAGTTACATAAAATCAAGAATACTTTCAAGTTTGCTAGCTCACTTCCAATCTTGTAAGGTGATCATCCAACCTCAAGAAATCTTTATTTCTTACAGTAGGTTATCATTCTAATACAAGGTAATAATCATATTCAAACTTTGGTTCAATTTCTATAACTATAACAATCTTATTTCAAGTGATGATCTTACTTGAACTTGTTTTCGTGTCATGATTCTGCTTCAAGAACTTCGAGCCATCCAAGGATCCGTTGAAGCTAGATCCATTTTTCTCTTTTCCAGTAGGTTTATCCAAGGAACTTAAGGTAGTAATGATGTTCATAACATCATTCGATTCATATATATAAAGCTATCTTATTCGAAGGTTTAAACTTGTAATCACTAGAACATAGTTTAGTTAATTCTAAACTTGTTCGCAAACAAAAGTTAATCCTTCTAGCTTGACTTTTAAAATCAACTAAACACATGTTCTATATCTATATGATATGCTAACTTAATGATTTAAAACCTGGAAACACGAAAAACACCGTAAAACCGGATTTACGCCGTCATAGTAACACCGCGGGCTGTTTTGGGTTAGTTAATTAAAAACTATGATAAACTTTGATTTAAAAGTTGTTATTCTGAGAAAATGATTTTTATTATGAACATGAAACTATATCCAAGAATTATGGTTAAACTCAAAGTGG
The DNA here is from genome assembly GCF_046630445.1 of Rutidosis leptorrhynchoides. Lineage (NCBI taxonomy): Eukaryota > Viridiplantae > Streptophyta > Magnoliopsida > Asterales > Asteraceae > Rutidosis > Rutidosis leptorrhynchoides. The sequence goes on from NC_092338.1 coordinate 379,797,399, forward strand.
AAGTATGTTTTCTAAAATGGTCATCTAGACGTCGTTCTTTCGACTGAAATGACTACCTTTACAAAAACGACTTGTAACTTATTTTTTCGACTATAAACCTATACTTTTTCTGTTTAGATTCATAAAATAGAGTTCAATATGAAACCATAGCAATTTGATTCACTCAAAACGGATTTAAAATGAAGAAGTTATGGGTAAAACAAGATTGGATAATTTTTCTCATTTTAGCTACGTGAAAATTGGTAACAAATCTATTCCAACCATTACTTAATCAACTTGTATTGTATATTATGTGATCTTGAGATACCATATACACGTATACAATGTTTTGACCTATCATGTTGACACATCTATATATATTTTGGAACAACCATAGACACTCTATATGTGAATGTTGGAGTTAGCTATACAGGGTTGAGGTTGATTCCAAAATATATATAGTTTGAGTTGTGATCAATACTGAGATACGTATACACTGGGTAGTGGATTGATTCAAGATAATATTTATCGATTTATTTCTGTACATCTAACTGTGGACAACTAGTTGTAGGTTACTAACGAGGACAGCTGACTTAATAAACTTAAAACATCAAAATATATTAAAAGTGTTGTAAATATATTTTGAACATACTTTGATATATATGTATATATTGTTATAGGTTCGTGAATCAACCAGTGGCCAAGTCTTACTTCCCGACGAAGTAAAAATCTGTGAAAGTGAGTTATAGTCCCACTTTTAAAATCTAATATTTTTGGGATGAGAATACATGCAGGTTTTATAAATGATTTACAAAATAGACACAAGTACGTGAAACTACATTCTATGGTTGAATTATCGAAATCGAATATGCCCCTTTTTATTAAGTCTGGTAATCTAAGAATTAGGGAACAGACACCCTAATTGACGCGAATCCTAAAGATAGATCTATTGGGCCTAACAAACCCCATCCAAAGTACCGGATGCTTTAGTACTTCGAAATTTATATCATATCCGAAGGGTGTCCCGGAATGATGGGGATATTCTTATATATGCATCTTGTTAATGTCGGTTACCAGCTGTTCACCATATGAATGATTTTTATCTCTATGTATGGGATGTGTATTGAAATATGAAATCTTGTGGTCTATTATTATGATTTGATATATATAGGTTAAACCTATAACTCACCAACATTTTTGTTGACGTTTTAAGCATGTTTATTCTCAGGTGATTATTAAGAGCTTCCGCTGTCGCATACTTAAATAAGGACGAGATTTGGAGTCCATGCTTGTATGATATTGTGTAAAAACTTCATTCAAGAAACTTATTTTGTTGTAACATATTTGTATTGTAAACCATTATGTAATGGTCGTGTGTAAACAGGATATTTTAGATTATCATTATTTGATAATCTACGTAAAGATTTTTAAACCTTTATTGATGAAATAAAGGTTATGGTTTGTTTTAAAATGAATGCAGTCTTTGAAAAACGTCTCATATAGAGGTCAAAACCTCGCAACGAAATCAATTAATATGGAACGTTTTTAATCAATAAGAACGGGACATTTCAGTTGGTATCCGAGCGTTGGTCTTAGAGAACCATAATTTTGCATTAGTGTGTCTTATCGAGTTTGTTAGGATGCATTAGTGAGTCTGGACTTCGACCGTGTTTACTTGAAAAATGATTGCTTAACAAATTTTGTTGGAAACTATATATTTTTAACATGTGAATATTATGTGATATATTAATCTCTTAACGCGTTTGATATTATGTGATAGATGTCTACCTTTAGAACAAGTCCCATTGACTCACCTAATAATAATGAAGAGTCAAATGTAAATTGGAATGATTCGTGGACTGATTCACAAGTTCCCGAAGAGGAACCGGAAGAAGAGTCAGAATCAGAAGAAGAATTGGAACCGGAAGAAGAATCGGAACCGGATGAAGAAATAGAACCGGTGGGGGAAATAATAAAACGGTTAAGTAAAAGAAAATCCTCAACCAACCGACCAAGGTTAATTATGGTCAATAGTGTTTCCGCCAAGGAAGCAAAATATTGGGAGGATTACCAATTCTCCGATGAATCGAATTCCGACGAGAATTCCGATGATGTTATAGAAATTACCCCAACTGAATTTAAAAAGGCAAAAGAAAATAATAAGGGAAAGGTCATAAAAATAGAGAAATCTAATTCCAACCCCGATGAACTTTATATGTATCGTCAACCCCCGAAGTCCTTAAGTTGTAACAATGACCCGGGAACCTCTAAACCACCAGGTTTTTCTAAACCAATGTGGAAAACGACGGCTCTTATTAGGGGAACATCATATATCCCTAGAAACTTGGCAAAACGAACCAAAACCGAAGAAGAAGAAACGAGCGAGTCGAAATAAGATAGTTGTATTCGTGTGGTGTAATATATGTAATATAGTGTGCTTATACTTTATGATATATGTAAAAATTGCTTGTATTAATAAGTATTTTTTTATGAATCTAACTCTTGTCTATTTTACAGTTTAAAAACACAAAATGGATAGACAACCCAATATTTTAAGAGACCTACCCGGAGACATGATTGATGAAATCTTGTCTAGAGTCGGTCAGAATTCCTCGGCACAACTATTTAAGGCGAGATCAGTTTGTAAGACATTCGAAGAACGTTCCAAGAATGTCTTGGTTTATAAGAGACTTTCGTTTGAAAGATGGGGGATATCACATTGGGAAACCCATAAGTTACGATGTGTTTACTTTGACGCATATATTGCGGGGAACCCAAATGCTATTTTACGCAACGGGTTAAGAAATTATTTTGACTCAATATATCCGAATATTGGACTTCGTGATTTAGAAAAAGCGGCTAACATGCAACATAAAGAAGCATGTTATGCTTACGGATTAGTAATGTTCGCTTCTCACCAAAGTGAGAACAAGAACATCGGGCTACAACTATTAAACAAAACGTTTCCACAAGTGACGGAGTCGGTAATTGGGGTAAGAAATGAGGTTTTTAGATTGTTACGGGACTGTTGGACATTACGTAACCCTCGTCCCTTTGACGACGTTACAACACGCTGTCTTATCAACGGCCATAACGGTTATGTTCCACAAGACCAAGGATGGGAAGTAATCCTAGTAAAACCAGAATGCATGACTTGTTTCTGGACGTATAAATTACGTGTCTTTATTGCCTTTGCTGAACGACTTGTGTACTAGCTAGAATTATCTTCACAACCATCTTGTATCAAATTTAGTGTGTGCTATATTTCATGCTATATGTAAAATAAGCGGTATTGTAAGTTTGTAAAATATTGTGTAAAAGTTTGAACGCGAAATATTATTATAATCAGTTTTTCATATAGGATTGTAGTAGTTGAATTGTATATTAGCTACTAAGTATGAACTTAACGGGTAGGTACTACCCGAATTTAAACTTATAAAACGCTAATATGAAGAAAAAGCTTTTATAAATGAGTTCATATTATGCTACGAAATACTATTAACTACTCTTAATATTCTGTATGATTAACTTGTTCCATTTGACTATTTTGAAGGAAATGGCACCGACTACTCGACACACCGTGAATATGAATGAAGAGGAATTCCGTACTTTTCTAGCTTCAAACATAGCCGCAGTACAGGCTGCGCTACATACCAACAATAACCTTAGATCTAGCAGTACAGGAAATCGTGTAGGATGCACCTACAAAGAATTCACTGCCTGTAAACCTTTGGAATTTGATGGAACCGAAGGACCGATCGGATTGAAACGGTGGACCGAGAAGGTCGAATCGGTGTTTGCCATAAGTAAGTGTACTGAAGAGGACAAAGTGAAGTACGCTACGCATACCTTCACAGGTTCTGCGTTAACATGGTGGAATACCTATCTAGAGCAAGTGGGACAAGACGATGCGTACGCACTACCGTGGTCAGAATTCAAGCACTTGATGAACGAGAAATACCGTCCCAGAACTGAGGTCAATAAGCTCAAGACAGAACTTAGAGGGTTACTAACCCAAGGATTTGATATTACCACGTATGAAAGACGATTCACAGAATTGTGCCTATTGTGTCCGGGAGCATTCGAAGATGAGGAAGAGAAGATCGACGCGTTTGTGAAAGGATTACCGGAAAGAATCCAAGAAGATATAAGTTCACACGAGCCCGCCTCCATACAACAGGCATGTAGAATGGCTCACAAACTAGTGAACCAGATTGAAGAAAGAATTAAAGAACAGACTGCTGAAGAGGCCAATGTGAAGCAAGTCAAAAGAAAGTGGGAGGAAAACGGTGATAAGAATCACCAATACAACAACAACAGCAATTACAACAATAATCGCAACAATTATCCCAACAATCGCAACATCAATCGCAACTACAACAAACGGCCCAACAACAACAACAACAACAACAGCAACTACAACAATCATCCTAACAACAATAATAACCGCAACAACAACAACAATCAGAAGCAACTATGCCAAAGGTGTGAAAAGTATCACTCGGGGTTCTGCACCAAATTTTACAACAAGTGTAAAAGAAATGGTCATAGCGCGGCGAAGTGTGAGGTCTACGGACCAGGGGTTAATAGAACGAAAGGAACAAATGGTGTCGGAACGAGTAATGGCGGAGCAAGTAGTGTCGGAGCAAGTTATGCCAATGTAGTTTGTTATAAATGTGGAAAACCGGGCCACATTATTAGAAATTGCCCGAACCAGGAGAACACGAATGGACAAGGCCACGGAAGAGTTTTCAATATTAATGCAGCAGAGGCACAGGAAGACCCGGAGCTTGTTACGGGTACGTTTCTTATTGACAATAAATCTGCTTACGTTTTATTTGATTCGGGTGCGGATAGAAGCTATATGAGTAGAGATTTTTGTGCTAAATTAAGTTGTCCATTGACGCCTTTGGATAGTAAATTTTTACTCGAATTAGCAAATGGTAAATTAATTTCAGCAGATAATATATGTCGGAATCGAGAAATTAAACTGGTTAGCGAAACATTTAAGATTGATTTGATACCAGTAGAGTTAGGGAGTTTTGATGTGATAATCGGTATGGACTGGTTGAAAGAAGTGAAAGCAGAGATCGTTTGTTACAAAAATGCAATTCGCATTATACGAGAAAAAGGAAAACCCTTAATGGTGTACGGAGAAAAGGGCAACACGAAGCTACATCTTATTAGTAATTTGAAGGCATAAAAACTAATAAGAAACGGTTGCTATGCTATTCTAGCACACGTCGAGAAAGTACAAACTGAAGAAAAGAGCATCAATGATGTTCCCATTGCAAAAGAATTTCCCGATGTATTTCCGAAAGAATTACCGGGATTACCCCCACATCGATCCGTTGAATTTCAAATAGATCTTGTACCAGGAGCTGCACCAATAGCTCGTGCTCCTTACAGACTCGCACCCAGCGAGATGAAAGAACTGCAAAGCCAATTACAAGAACTTTTAGAGCGTGGTTTCATTCGACCAAGCACATCACCGTGGGGAGCTCCTGTTTTGTTTGTCAAGAAGAAAGATGGTACATTCAGGTTGTGTATCGACTACCGAGAGTTGAACAAACTTACTATCAAGAACCGCTACCCACTACCGAGAATCGATGACTTATTTGATCAACTACAAGGCTCGTCTGTTTATTCAAAGATTGACTTACGTTCCGGGTATCATCAAATGCGGGTGAAAGAAGATGATATTCCAAAGACTGCTTTCAGAACACGTTACGGTCATTACGAGTTTATGGTCATGCCGTTTGGTTTAACTAATGCACCAGCTGTGTTCATGGACCTTATGAACCGAGTATGTGGACCATACCTTGACAAGTTTGTCATTGTTTTCATTGATGACATACTTATTTACTCAAAGAATGACCAAGAACCCGGTGAACATTTGAGAAAGGTGTTAGAAGTATTGAGGATGGAAGAATTGTACGCTAAGTTTTCAAAGTGTGCATTTTGGTTGGAAGAAGTTCAATTCCTCGGTCACATAGTGAACAAAGAAGGTATTAAGGTGGATCCGGCAAAGATAGAAACTGTTGAAAAGTGGGAAACCCCGAAAACTCCGAAACACATACGCCAGTTTTTAGGACTAGCTGGTTACTACAGAAGGTTCATCCAAGACTTTTCCAGAATAGCAAAACCCTTAACTGCATTAACGCATAAAGGGAAGAAATTTGAATGGAATGATGAACAAGAGAAAGCGTTTCAGTTATTGAAGAAAAAGCTAACTACGGCACCTATATTGTCATTGCCTGAAGGGAATGATGATTTTGTGATTTATTGTGACGCATCAAAGCAAAGTCTCGGTTGTGTATTAATGCAACGAACAAAGGTGATTGCTTATGCGTCTAGACAATTGAAGATTCACGAACAAAATTATACGACGCATGATTTGGAATTAGGCGCGGTTGTTTTTGCATTAAAGACTTGGAGGCACTACTTATATGGGGTCAAAAGTATTATATATACCGACCACAAAAGTCTTCAACACATATTTAATCAGAAACAACTGAATATGAGGCAGCGTAGGTGGATTGAATTATTGAATGATTACGACTTTGAGATTCGTTACCACCCGGGGAAGGCAAATGTGGTAGCCGATGCCTTGAGCAGGAAGGACAGAGAACCCATTCGAGTAAAATCTATGAATATAATGATTCATAATAACCTTACTACTCAAATAAAGGAGGCGCAACAAGGAGTTTTAAAAGAGGGAAATTTAAAGGATGAAATACCCAAAGGATCGGAGAAGCATCTTAATATTCGGGAAGACGGAACCCGGTATAGGGCTGAAAGGATTTGGGTACCAAAATTTGGAGATATGAGAGAAACGGTACTTAGAGAAGCTCATAAAACCAGATACTCAATACATCCTGGAACGGGAAAGATGTACAAGGATCTCAAGAAACATTTTTGGTGGCCGGGTATGAAAGCCGATGTTGCTAAATACGTAGGAGAATGTTTGACGTGTTCTAAGGTCAAAGCTGAGCATCAGAAACCATCAGGTCTACTTCAACAACCCAAAATCCCGGAATGGAAATGGGAAAACATTACCATGGATTTCATCACTGAATTGCCAAGGACTACAAGTGGTTTTGATACTATTTGGGTAATAGTTGATCGTCTCACTAAATCAGCACACTTCCTGCCAATAAGAGAAGATGACAAGATGGAGAAGTTAGCACGACTGTATTTGAAGGAAGTCGTCTCCAGACATGGAATACCAATCTCTATTATCTCTGATAGGGATGGCAGATTTATTTCAAGATTCTGGCAGACATTACAGCAAGCATTAGGAACTCGTCTAGACATGAGTACTGCCTATCATCCACAAACTGATGGGCAGAGCAAAAGGATGATACAAACGCTTGAAGAGATGCTACGAGCATGTGTTATTGATTTCGGAAACAGTTGGGATCGACATCTACCGTTAGCAGAATTTTCTACAACAACAGCTACCATTCAAGCATTGAGATGGCGCCGTTTGAAGCACTTTATGGTAGAAAGTGCAGGTCTCCGATTTGTTGGAGTGAAGTGGGGGATAGACAGATTACGGGTCCGGAGATAATACAAGAAACTACCGAGAAAATCATCCAAATTCAACAAAGATTGAAAACCGCCCAGAGTCGACAAAAGAGCTACGCGGACAGTAAAAGAAAAGATATAGAGTTTGAAATTGGAGAAATGGTCATGCTTAAGGTTTCACCTTGGAAAGGCGTTGTTCGATTTGGTAAACGGGGGAAACTAAATCCAAGGTACATTGGACCATTCAAGATTATAGATCGTGTCGGACCAGTAGCTTACCAACTGGAGCTACCTCAACAACTCGCGACTGTACAAAACACTTTCCACGTCTCAAATTTGAAGAAATGTTTTGCTGAAAAAGATCTCACTATTCCGTTGGACGAAATCCAAATCAATGAAAAACTTCAATTCATTGAAGAACCCATCGAAATAATGGATCGTGAGGTTAAGAGACTTAAACAAAACAAGATACCGATTGTTAAGGTTCGATGGAATGCTCGTAGAGGACACGAGTTCACCTGGGAGCGTGAAGATCAGATGAAGAAGAAATACCCGCATCTATTTCCAGAAGATTCGTCAACACCTTCAACAGCTTAAAATTTCGGGACGAAATTTATTTAACGGGTAGGTACTGTAGTGACCCGAACTTTTCCATGTTTATATATATTAATTGAGATTGATATTTACATTATTAAATGTTTCCAACATGTTAACCAATCAAACTTGTTAAGACTTGATTAATTGAATTATGTTTCATATAGACAATTGACCACCCAAGTTGACCGGTGATTCACGAACGTTAAAACTTGTAAAAACTATATGATGACATATATATGGATATATATATATATAGTTAACATGATACTATGATAAGTAAACATATCATTAAGTATATTAACAATGAACTACACATGTAAAAACAAGACTACTAACTTAATGATTTTTAAACGAGACATATATGTAACGATTATCGTCGTAAAGACATTTAATGTATATATATCATATTAAGAGATATTCATACATGATAATATCATGATAATATAATAATTTAAAATCTCATTTGATATTATAAACATTGGGTTAACAACATTTAACAAGATCGTTAACCAAAAGGTTTCAAAACAACACTTACATGTAACGACTAACGATGACTTAACGACTCAGTTAAAATGTATATACATGTAGTGTTTTAATATGTATTTATAAACTTTTGAAAGACTTCAATACACTTATCAAAATACTTCTACTTAACAAAAATGCTTACAATTACATCCTCGTTCAGTTTCATCAACAATTCTACTCGTATGCACCCGTATTCGTACTCGTACAATACACAGCTTTTAGATGTATGTACTATTGGTATATACACTCCAATGATCAGCTCTTAGTAGCCCATGTGAGTCACCTAACACATGTGGGAACCATCATTTGGCAACTAGCATGAAATATCTCATAAAATTACAAAAATATGAGTAATCATTCATGACTTATTTACATGAAAACAAAATTACATATCCTTTATATCTAATCCATACACCAACGACCAAAAACACCTACAAACACTTTCATTCTTCAATTTTCTTCATCTAATTGATCTCTCTCAAGTTCTATCTTCAAGTTCTAAGTGTTCTTCATATATTCTACAAGTTCTAGTTACATAAAATCAAGAATACTTTCAAGTTTGCTAGCTCACTTCCAATCTTGTAAGGTGATCATCCAACCTCAAGAAATCTTTGTTTATTACATTAGGTTATCATTCTAATACAAGGTAATAATCATATTCAAACTTTGGTTCAATTTCTATAACTATAACAATCTTATTTCAAGTGATGATCTTACTTGAACTTGTTTTCGTGTCATGATTCTGCTTCAAGAACTTCGAGCCATCCAAGGATCCGTTGAAGCTAGATCTATTTTTCTCTTTTCCAGTAGGTTTATCCAAGGAACTTAAGGTAGTAATGATGTTCATAACATCATTCGATTCATATATATAAAGCTATCTTATTCGAAGGTTTAAACTTGTAATCACTAGAACATAGTTTAGTTAATTCTAAACTTGTTCGCAAACAAAAGTTAATCCTTCTAACTTGACTTTTAAAATCAACTAAACACATGTTCTATATCTATATGATATGCTAACTTAATGATTTAAAACCTGGAAACACGAAAAACACCGTAAAACCGGATTTGCGCCGTCATAGTAACACCGCGGGCTGTTTTGGGTTAGTTAATTAAAAACTATGATAAACTTTGATTTAAAAGTTGTTATTCTGAGAAAATGATTTTTATTATGAACATGAAACTATATCCAAGAATTATGGTTAAACTCAAAGTGGAAGTATGTTTTCTAAAATGGTCATCTAGACGTCGTTCTTTCGACTGAAATGACTACCTTTACAAAAACGACTTGTAACTTATTTTTTCGACTATAAACCTATACATTTTCTGTTTAGATTCATAAAATAGAGTTCAATATGAAACCATAGCAATTTGATTCACTCAAAACGGATTTAAAATGAAGAAGTTATGGGTAAAACAAGATTAGATAATTTTTCTCATTTTAGCTACGTGAAAATTGGTAACAAATCTATTCCAACCATAACTTAATCAACTTGTATTGTATATTATGTGATCTTGAGATACCATAGACACGTATACAATGTTTCGATCTATCATGTCGACACATCTATATATATTTTGGAACAACCATAGACACTCTATATGTGAATGTTGGAGTTAGCTATACAGGGTTGAGGTTGATTCCAAAATATTTATAGTTTGAGTTGTGATCAATACTGAGATACGTATACACTGGGTCGTGGATTGATTCAAGATAATATTTATCGATTTATTTCTGTACATCTAACTGTGGACAACTAGTTGTAGGTTACTAACGAGGACAGCTGACTTAATAAACTTAAAACATCAAAATATATTAAAAGTGTTGTAAATATATTTTGAACATACTTTGATATATATGTATATATTGTTATAGGTTCGTGAATCAACCAGTGGCCAAGTCTTACTTCCCGACGAAGTAAAAATCTGTGAAAGTGAGTTATAGTCCCACTTTTAAAATCTAATATTTTTGGGATGAGAATACATGCAGGTTTTATAAATGATTTACAAAATAGACACAAGTACGTGAAACTACATTCTATGGTTGAATTATCGAAATCGAATATGCCCCTTTTTATTAAGTCTGGTAATCTAAGAATTAGGGAACAGACACCCTAATTGACGCGAATCCTAAAGATAGATCTATTGGGCCTAACAAACCCCATCCAAAGTACCGGATGCTTTAGTACTTCGAAATTTATATCATATCCGAAGGGTGTCCCGGAATGATGGGGATATTCTTATATATGCATCTTGTTAATGTCGGTTACCAGCTGTTCACCATATGTATGATTTTTATCTCTATGTATGGGATGTGTATTGAAATATGAAATCTTGTGGTCTATTATTATGATTTGATATATATAGGTTAAACCTATAACTCACCAACATTTTTGTTGACGTTTTAGGCATGTTTATTCTCAGGTGATTATTAAGAGCTTCCGCTGTCGCATACTTAAATAAGGACGAGATTTGGAGTCCATGCTTGTATGATATTGTGTAAAAACTGCATTCAAGAAACTTATTTTGTTGTAACATATTTGTATTGTAAACCATTATGTAATGGTCGTGTGTAAACAGGATATTTTAGATTATCATTATTTGATAATCTACGTAAAGATTTTTAAACCTTTATTGATGAAATAAAGGTTATGGTTTGTTTTAAAATGAATGCAGTCTTTGAAAAACGTCTCATATAGAGGTCAAAACCTCGCAACGAAATCAATTAATATGGAACGTTTTTAATCAATAAGAACGGGACATTTCAGTTGGTATCCGAGCGTTGGTCTTAGAGAACCATAATTTTGCATTAGTGTGTCTTATCGAGTTTGTTAGGATGCATTAGTGAGTCTGGACTTCGACCGTGTTTACTTGAAAAATGATTACTTAACAAATTTTGTTGGAAACTATATATTTTTAACATGTGAATATTATGTGATATATTAATCTCTTAACGCGTTTGATATTATGTGATAGATGTCTACCTTTAGAACAAGTCCCATTGACTCACCTAATAATAATGAAGAGTCAAATGTAAATTGGAATGATTCGTGGACTGATTCACAAGTTCCCGAAGAGGAACCGGAAGAAGAGTCAGAATCAGAAGAAGAATCGGAACCGGAAGAAGAATCGGAACCGGATGAAGAAATAGAACCGGTGGGGGAAATAATAAAACGGTTAAGTAAAAGAAAATCCTCAACCAACCGACCAAGGTTAATTATGGTCAATAGTGTTTCCGCCAAGGAGGTTGCGCAACAAGTTCCCAAACTTGGTTGTCATACATGGATTGCATCTCAGCGTTCATGGCTTCCTGCCATTTATCTTTATCAATCCTTGATAAAGCATCTTGGTAGTTTATTGGTTCATCCAAATCAACCACATAGCAACCATCCATGAGAAACCCATATCTCTCAGGAGGATTACTAATCCTACCAGATCTGCGAACGTCTTGTGTATTTTGATCATCCATCTGATCACTCTCAACATTTTCATGTTGAGTGCTAGTGTCAGCCAATTGTGTATCATCTACTTGATCTTGAACCTCTTCAAGATCTATCTTCCTTTCACTATTTCCTTCCATTAGGAACTTAGTTTCAAGGAATTCCGCCTTTCGAGCAACAAATACATTTTGCTCGGTTAGATCATAGAAATAGTATCCCATATCATCCTTGGGATATCCTATGAAGATACACTTCGTGGATCGAGCATTCAACTTATTAGGGACGTAACGCTTAGGATAAGCTTCACATCCCCATACCTTTAAGTATGATATAGATGGAGGTTTTCTAAACCACATCTCATGAGGTGTTCGTTCCACTTTCTTGGTTGGGGCCATATTTAAAATACGAGCCGCGGAGCATAGACAATAACCCCAAAATGATAGAGGTAACGAGCTTCTAGCCATCATAGATCGAACCATATCCATTAGGGTTCGGTTCCTCCTTTCAGAAACTCCATTAAGTTGTGGTGTCCCGGGTGGAGTAAGTTGCGAGATAATCCCACAACTTCTAAGATGATCTTGGAAAGCATCGCTTAGGTATTCACCTCCTCTATCAGTAAGAAGTACCTTGATTTTCTTATTGAGTTGATTTTGTACTTCGCTTTGATATTCTTTGAATGCTTCAAAAGTTTCGTCCTTATGTCTTAACAAGTAGACATATCCAAAACGACTGAAGTCATCAATGAAAGTAACGAAGTATCTTTCACCATTCCTAGCTATGGGCTTAAAGGGTCCACATACATCCGAATGTATTAATCCCAATAAGTCCTTAGCCCTTTCATAGGTCCCTTTGAAAGGTTCTTTAGTCATTTTGCCTTGTAAACAAGATTCACACACATCAAACGAGTCCATCTCATTTGATTTCAAGAGTCCATTCTTTTGAAGTGTATGCATTCGGTTCTTGTTTATGTGACCAAGGCGACAATGCCATAAGTAGGAATCACTCAAATCCCTTTTGAGTTTCTTGGTGCTAGTATGGTATATTGAGCTACTAGATGATGTATCATCATGAACCAATTCATAAATTCCATTTGAAGGCAAAGCCTTAAAATAGAATACATTATCTAAATAAACACAAAATTAAGATAAAAACCACATTGTTTTAAACGGGAAACTGAAATAATGTTTCGACATAAATCCGGTGCATACAAAACATTGTTCAAAATAAGTTCCAAACCACTTGGAAGCTTTAATACAAAGTCTTCTTGAGCCTTCACTTGCACTTTGGCTCCATTACCCATAAAGAGACTTGATGTTCCCATTTGCTTGCTACTTCTTTTGAACCCCTGCAAAGAATTGCAAATGTGAGTTCCACATCCAGTGTCTAATACCCATGTATTAGAAGAAGTAATACTAAGCTCTATATATACCATATATATATGTTACCTGAGGATTGCCCCGCATCCCTCTTTTCCTTCAACTCCTTAAGGTAGACCGGGCAATTGCGTTTCCAGTGACCCTTTTCACCGCAACCGAAGCATGGGTCTTCCTTGGGGTTTGCTTGTCCGGCAACCTTTTGCTTCTTGTTCTTGTTTTTGGTTGGGGTAACCATCCTCCCCTTTCCCTTGCCTTGATGGGCGGGTCCTTTCCTCTTAGCCGCCTTTGGCTTAGAGGTGTTGTTACCTTTGGACCCACCATCATTGATCATTAGCACGGGTGAAGCCCTCTTACCCATGCTAGTTTCCGCCGTCCTGAGCATGCCATGAAGTTCGCCAATGGTCTTATCCATCCCATTCATATTGTAATTAATTACAAATTGGTCAAACCTCTTTGACAAGGAGTTTAGGATAAGATCGGTGGCTAGCTCATTAGATATGTTGAGGTTAAGACGGTTTGCGCTGTGACAACCCGGAAATTTCCAACCAAATTTAAACTTTAATCTTTATATGTTTCCGACACGATAAGCAATATTTGTTAAGTTAAATTTCAAGAATTTTAAACTATGTTCATACATTCATTCAACCTCGACCAAGTTCCAACGATTCACGAACCATTAAACGAATATGATTATATATGTATATGTGTATATATATTATAACTTGAAACGTAAACAAAATATTAGATTAAATACTTTATATGATTGTATCTGTTTCAAAATGTTTATCAATGGAATTAGAAGATAAGATCAAATGATTGAATTATCAGATATATTGAATTATGATTACAAGTCTCTGTTGAAAGGCCCACGTTGATTTGAGAAATCTTTTCATTTTAACAATATTCGGAAAATGGTAAAGTGATTTATAAATATGAACAAATTGTCAATCATTGAGAACTAGACAAAGGATAGTGAAAGATTGAATCTCATAAAGACTCGATTGATCTATTTAGTTTCAAACGTACAAAAACGTTTTCAGTTTAAAAAGAACTTTATTATTAAAACGTATATAACTTTTATAAATATCTAGAACCACTTTTGACAACTCATTACTTAACTAGTATGATAAAGATAACGATATTTATATTTTATTTTATTAAATATATATAATGATTTAAATTAATATTATATATATTTATACGCGTATTATACGCACATAGTTTTATACTTTTACTATACTTAAACTTTACCTTTACTTTATTTTTACTTTACTTTAACTTTAATAATTCACTTTAATAATTCATACTTTAATAATTCACTTTAATAATTCATACTTTAATAATTCACTTTAATAATTCATACTTTAATAATTCACTTTAATAATTCATACTTTAATAATTCACTTTAATAATTCAAAAATCTATTATAAATAGAATTCAATAGGTTTTATTATTTCATAGAAACTTGAAAATAGTTTTCTCTAAACTCTCTCAATCGATTTACATATATATATTTACTCCGTATTATCTCAAGATATTATTAGTATACATAAAATATTACGACGGAGTGCTGTCCGAGTGATTTCGAAGTTGTTTTTTCGAGTGGGATAAGATTAAGGATATTATGGGTTACAGCTATGGAGGTGATTGAGTATGGTTCATGGGTATGCTCGTGAGGTCAATACAGTGTTTATCATCTCCGTTGCGTTTACGTACCTTTCCTGCAATATTGAATCTCAATATTGATATGTGAGTACTCATAATTTAATTTTTACATACTAATAGTGTATCCCTGACTAGTGCTCGAGTATATAGGATTATGCATGCTTGTACTTTAGATATTGCCATTAGATAGGTTATGTTGATTCCTGAATTAGTTACATATATGATTGAGATAAGGTATAAGATATGCATGTCGTTGGAAAGCTAGCGAAAAATAGTTGAATTTTGGTTTAAGAATCACTTGAATCCAAGTAATGGTTAGAAAGTTATGAAATAAACAAATTGCATAATTAATTTCGTAATTAAAATTGCTGATAATAATTAGTGAACTAATTTTCTGGGTTATAAAAAGTGATTATTTGGCTTCTACTCGTCGAGTAGATAAATTTTCATATAAAGCACGTCTCGTTTCGTTGAACGGTTGTCAAGTTATGGACAAAAGAAGTTTTGCAAATTTTGATGAAATGTCAAAACGGGAACTGAAATTCTCGCTGATCTGCATTGTTTCATATATAAAAAAAATACCACTGAATTCTTTGCTGTAAGGTCTAATAAACAACTCTAGTCGTTTGTCAATTCGAGTCTCGACGATTTTTCTAAAAATCATCAAAGTTGACAGTTTGGTCACATTTTAAAATTCTAAAAAGAGCTGAAACTTTTTTATTTAAAAATGTCAGTTTTGTATCAGTTGTCATGATCGGCCTGATATGTGTTTACTCTTGCCAAAAATCATGTTATATCTTTGTGATAACGAGAATTTGCAGGCTTTGACCGTTTGTCAATACGAGTTTTGAGGAATTTTCTAAAAATCTCCAAAGTAGGCTACTCGGTCACTTTTGTAAATTTATTAAAGCTGAAAAATTAACTTTGAAACGCCGAAAACGCGTTGGCAACTACGAGTTGTCTAGGTTTAGTTTACTTCTGTAATATTTATGCTTAATTTTTTTGGTAATGTGTAACTTTTATCTTTGGCCGTTTATCAATCGGAGTTCCGATAATTTTTCTAAAAATAGCTGAAGTGGCCCGTTTAGTCATGTTTGACCGAAAATCATTTTTGTATAAGTTATTATATATTTGCATGCGACCTCATTTTTACTTTAACCTTTGACTTTTGACTTTGAACTTTGACTTTTCCTGTTAACTTTTCAGTTAACTTTTTGTGTTGATTTTCTCTATAAAAAAAAAAAATCTAAAATACTATTTTATGATTATGAAACCATTTGTGTTACGTTGTTTCACACGTCACCTTTTACTAGAATCTTAATTGAGCATGAGTAATATAACATGTTACTATACTGTAGAGTTAGACTCGAGCTATAGGATAGGATTACACTATGACCTGACCTAAATTGCTATACAAATATTGACCAACATATAAATATATATAATTAATATAGGTTCGTGAATCCGAGGCCAACCTTGCACTTGTTCAATGACGTTATATGTATTTTTACTACGAAATACAGTATGGTGAGTTTCATTTGCTCCCTTTTACTCTTTACATTTTTGGGACTGAGAATACATGCAAATGCTTTAATAACTGTTTTACAATATTTATATGCGTGAGTTTCATTTGCTCCCTTTTACTCTTTACGTTTTTGGGACTGAGAATACATGCAAATGCTTTATTAACTGTTTTACAATATTTATATGCGTGAGTTTCATTTGCTCCCTTTTACTCTTTACGTTTTTGGGACTGAGAATACATGCAAATGCTTTATTAACTGTTTTACAATATTTATATGCGTGAGTTTCATTTGCTCCCTTTTACTCTTTACGTTTTTGGGACTAAGAATACATGCAAATGCTTTATTAACTGTTTTACAATATTTATATGCGTGAGTTTCATTTGCTCCCTTTTTAAATGCTTTTGTAATATATATTTTTGGGACTGAGAATGCATGCGCTGTTTTTTTATAACTGTTTTACGAAATAGACACAAGTAATTGAAACTACATTATATGGTTGAATTATCGAAATCGAATATGCCCCTTTTTATTAAGTCTGGTAATCTAAGAATTAGGGAACAGACACCCTAATTGACGCGAACTCTAAAGATAGATCTATCGGGCCCAACAAGCCCCATCCAAAGTACCGGATGCTTTAGTACTTCGAAATTTATATCATGTCCGAAGGAGGATCCCGGAATGATAGGGGATATTCTTATATGCATATTGTTAATGTCGGTTACCAGGTGTTCACCATATGAATGATTATTTTTGTCTCTATGCATGGGACGTATATTTATGAGAACTGGAAATGAAATTCTTGTGGTCTATTAAAATGATGGAAATAAATGATTATGATAAACTAATGAACTCACCAACCTTTTGGTTGACACTTTAAAGCATGTTTATTCTCAGGTGTTAAAGAAATCTTCCGCTGTGCATTTGCTCATTTTAAAGATATTACTTGGAGTCTTTCATAGCATATTTCGAAGAACGTTGCATTCGAGTCATTGAGTTCATCAAAGATTATTATTAAATCAATTTATAGTTGGATAGTGGATATTATGAAATGGTATGCATGCCTGTCAATTTTCGATGTAAAGAAAGATTGTCTTTTAAAAACGAATGCAATGTTTGTAAAATGTATCATATAGAGGTCAAATACCTCGCAATGTAATCAACTATTGTGAATCGTTTATAATGTATATGAACGGGTCCTTTCATGCGCGATCAATGAGGCTTTTCATTTTGAGGACATAAGAGGATACGGATTGGGTGTCATCCATACGACATGCATGTAGTGCTCGAACCGTTTCGAAGCGCTCGACACGTGCTTGTTGAAGGAACATCTCCTTCAATTGCATAATCATGTCATATGCACTATGATGTTCGAAATCCTTTTGGAGTTCGGGTATCATAGTGCCAAGCATTAGGCAAGCGACTTGCACCGAATCAGCGCAATACTTGTCATAATAAGCCATGCCCTCTAGATCTTCCTCATCCAGTTGGTCGGGAATAGGGTCCTCCAACACATACACTTTATCCTCAAGTTTGAGGACAATCCTAAGATTACGGAACCAATCCATAAAGTTCGTATGGTTGAGTTTGTCTTTCTCGAGGAGAGACCTTAACGATAGGTTGTTTAGGTTAAGTGGTGCATTTTGCATGTTGTTGTTATTGGTGGCCATCTACAAAATTAACAAAGTTCATTTAAGTATTGATTTTAAATTTAATTGTAACAACCCGACTTCATAAACCCAAAAACGCGCACCAAAAAAAAAAAATTTAAGGCAGTGCATCGGGACGGCGTCCAGAATCCTGGACGGCGTCCAGCTCAGAAGGGTGGGACGGCGTCCAGAGTTTTGGGACGGCGTCCAGCTCAACCAACTGGGACGGCGTCCAAGGAATTGGGACGGCGTCCCAATGGCCTTCCATCCACTGATCACGGGTCCAACTCACACGAGCGGAAAACCCGCTTCCCGACACTTTCAAACGAAAACCTTTTTACCACAAGTCAATATAAATGAAACTAAGAGATTTTCATCATCAAATCAAGTTTTACATCAACGGGCCCACATCGCCCGTTTTACGAGTTTCGTTCAAAAATAAAAGTTTCAACCAAACATAAGTTTAAGTTCCAAACGACACTAGAGCATGGTGTTTGGGGTTAAACTACCCAATCTCGGTCGAACTCCAAAAGCTAACACCCAAAAGCATCCCCTAACAAAACAAGCGGGAGATCACTAATCCAATTGAACGCTCTTACCCTTGTCAACGCCCGAGCCTATAAAAAAAGTAAACAACAAGAGGGTAAGCAAAGCTTAGTGAATGCAATAATTATACATACATATATATAACCCATCTATTTGCAATCACAATTACCGAATACCTTGTACGAACTTGAAACTCAAATTAGCATAACATCATACCCGAAATACTTAACAAGTCGCACATTATCACAAAACCGCATTAGCATATACTCAACACAATATATTTAAACAATATGCCAAACAATCAACAATCTCAATATGGTTAACCATAACGCTATGGTGCTACCGGCTCGTGGTTCACACCATACGCAATTGAGTCATACTCTTTTATAGTGCTACCGGCTCATGGTTCACACTCGATGCTACCGGCTCGTGGTTCACATCTTAGTTTATAGTGCTACCGGCTCGTGGTTCACACTCGATGCTACCGGCTCGTGGTTCACATCTTAGTTTATAGTGCTACCGGCTCGTGGTTCACACTCGATCACACACATGTTATGGCACTACCGGCTCGATGGTTCATACCATAACACCCACAAATAAATACGTCATATACACATACGTATAATTACTCCACTCACCTTAGAGTCTTCGTGAAAGATAACCGAACTTGCCACTTCAATGTAACGTACCTATTACATTTTAGCACATAATCAATTCACAACTCAATTCGGTCAAGCAACTCACTCAAAAATCTAGAGTCTTTTGTCCCAAAGTGTAATCCCGACCCATTTTGCACCCTTAACCCTAATAATGGGTTAACTTCACCAAAAACCCTAACTTTAGCCAAATAAGGTATTAACACACTTTTAACCACAAAGTTAACTCGTTTTCATACATGCAAGACAACCTAGGTCATCAAAGACCCATTCGACCCATTTCTAGGTCAACACACCCATTTGGGTCACCCACAACCCAAATCATACCCACTAACATTAACTATAAGTGTATTAGTATTTACGTAGGTCTTTAAGACCCATTTACACCATTTACCCTTTCAAAACCCTAGGTTAGTCACCATTTGGGTCTTCATGACCCAAACTTACCCAAAACCCCCAAATCACTCATACATGGGTTTTATGTACAACATTAACCCAAACCCTAACCCTTAAACATATTAAACTAAGGTAATCAAGTTTAGGGCTTACCACAACAATCAAAACGAAGCTAACGAGGAGATGAACAACTTTAACTCCCGAGTTCTAACCCGAAATGAGCTTCTTCTTCCCCGATTTAAGCTTTCTCACACTTAACCACCCTCTCTCTCTCTAGAATGAATGGATGATGTTTGGTGGTTGAGAAATGAAGTAATGAGCTTACCAAACTGATCCTAAGGCCTTTAATTCGTCCACCAAGTGAAATTACCAATTTACCCATCTAAAATATTTAAAAGCAAAAAGACCTGTCTGCCAGCCATTCTGGACGGCGTCCAAAATGTTGGACGGCGTCCAGGTCTTCAAACTGGGACTGCGTCCCAAAGTGTTAGACGGCGTCCAGGTATTCAAACTAGGACGGCGTCCCAAAGTGTTGGACGGCGTCCAAACCCAAAAGAAAACAGGATCTTACAACTCTCCCCCACTTGAACCGGATTGCGACCTCGCAATCCACGCTGCATGACAAGCAGGAAGATAAACCAAGACAAACTCTTCGGGCACCCAAGTAAACTCGGAACCTTTACTTCACCGCCATTGAACCTTGAAAGTTCACACCTCTTTATTCCTCAACATTTTCACCTTCTCGTCAAGGATAGCAATCGGTTCCTCGACATATTCTAACTTGTTGTTTAGCTCGATCTCGTCTAAAGGCATCCATGAGGAATCATCCGCAAGACACTTACGGAGGTGGGAAACATGAAATGTATTATGGATCCCCGCAAGCTCTTCGGGTAATTCCAATCGATATGCAACTTCACCAACACGAGCTGAAACCTTGAACGGCCCAATAAACCGAGGAGCTAACTTTCCCCGTTTTTGAAATCGAATAATACCCTTCCATGGCGAAAGCTTAAGCATCACCATATCGCCTTCTTGGAACTCAATCAATCGCCTACGTCTATCGGCATACGACTTTTGCCTATCTTGAGCCTTCTTCAAATGTTCCCGAATCAAATCGATCTTGCTATTTGTCTCTAAAACCAAATCGGTACTCCCGATCTCTCTTTGACCCACTTCTCCCCAACAAACGGGAGTTCGACACCTACGCCCATAAAGCATTTCGTAAGGTGGCATCCCGATACTAGTATGATAACTATTATTGTACGAGAATTCCACCAAAGGCAAATGCTCATCCCAACTACTACCAAAGTCAATGATGCACGCCCGTAACATATCTTCCAAAGTTTGATTCGTACGTTCAGTTTGACCGTCCGTTTGAGGATGATACGCCGTGCTCAACTTCAATTGCGTACCCATATCTTCATGAAACTTTTCCCAAAACCGAGATGTAAAACGGGTATCTCGATCCGAAATAATAGATATAGGAACCCCATGTCGCGAGACCACTTCCTTGATAAACAACTTAGCCAAGGTCTCCGACGATATCGCTTCTTTAATGGGAAGAAACAAAGCACTTTTTGTCAATCGGTCAACTATAACCCAAATCGAATCGAATTGGGTTCTCGCCGTTTTAGGTAACTTTGTAATGAAATCCATGGTAATGTGCTCCCATTTCCATTTCGGGATTTCTAACGGTTGTAACTTACCATACGGCTTTTGGTGTTCGGCTTTTACTTGTAAACACATGACACATTGCTCAACATACTTCACAACATCACGTTTCATGCCCGGCCACCAATAATCTTTCTTCAAGTCAAGATACATTTTCGTCGCGCCCGGATGAATGGAGTATTTTGACTTATGTGCTTCATCAAGTAGCACTCGTCGGCAATCACCCATCTTAGGTACCCACACCCTTCCTTGAAAGGACAACAAACCACGCGGGCCCATAGTAATGAACTCCAATTGGCCCACGATTCGCTCCGTATGCTTGTTGTGAACATAAGCCTCTATTTGAATCTCACCAAGCTTTTCAAGAAAATCGTTGGTAATAATCAAACGTAACGACCCCACTTTTATCGCCGGATGTTGACTCTTTCGACTCAACGCATCCGCGACAACATTCGCCTTACCCGGATGATAAAGTATCTCACAATCATAATCTTTCACCACATCCATCCACCTACGTTGGCGATAATTCAAATCTCGTTGATTAAAGAGATGTTTCAAGCTCTTATGATCCGAATAAATTGTACACTTGACACCATACAAGTAATGGCGCCAAATTTTCAACGCATGCACTACCGCTGCCAACTCAAGATCATGAGTCGGATACCTCGTTTCATGTTCCTTTAATTTTCGAGAGGCATAAGCGATGACTTTACCTCTTTGCATTAGAACACACCCGAGACCATTTAAGGAAGCATCACAATAAACCACCATGTCTTTAACACCTTCCGGTAACACTAACACCGGAGCTTGACACAACTTCTCTTTTAACAATTGAAAAGCAATTTCTTGCTCGTTCTCCCAACCAAACCTCGCATTCTTCCTTGTCAATTTCGTCAACGAAGAAGCGATCTTAGAAAAATCTTGGATAAACCGACGATAATACCAGGCCAATCCGAGAAAACTTCGGATTTCCGTAGGCGTAGTCGGTCGTCCCCAACTCTTCACCGTTTCGATCTTCCCCGGATCTACTTGAATACCGTTTTCGTTCACGATATGACCAAGGAATTGAACTTCCCTTAGCCAAAATTCACATTTGGAGAACTTTGCATACAACTTCTCCTTTCGTAGCGTCTTCAATACTTCACGCAAATGATGTTCATGTTCGTTCATACTTTTCGAGTAGACTAGTATGTCGTCAATGAACACTATTACCGACTTGTCCAACATAGGTTGGCACACTCGGTTCATAAGATCCATGAATGTCGCCGGTGCATTCGTAAGACCAAAGGGCATAACTACAAACTCATAATGCCCGTAACGCGTTCGAAAAGCCGTTTTCTCTATGTCTTCCTCACGGACCCGCATTTGGTGATAGCCGGACCGTAGGTCGATTTTAGAGAAATACGTTGCACCTTGAAGTTGATCAAATAAATCGTCAATCCTGGGTAATGGATAACGATTCTTGATCGTCACTTTATTCAACTCACGGTAATCAATGCACATACGCATACTACCATCTTTCTTTTTCACAAATAACACCGGAGCGCCCCATGGCGAAGCACTCGGTCGAATAAAACCCTTCTCGAGCAACTCTTGGGTTTGATTTAACAACTCTTGCATTTCCGTTGGTGCTAAACGATAAGGAGTTTTAGCAATGGGAGTAGCTCCCGGAACCAACTCAATACGAAACTCAACTTGTCTTTCCGTCGGAACACTCGGTAATTCGTCCGGAAAAACGTCTTCGAATTCACTAACAACCGGAATTTCACGAATAGGTGGTGGCTCATTACGAGTATCAACAACGTGAGCAAGGAAAGCAATGCCACTGGTAACAACAAAATGACGTGCCCGTGCAAAAGTTCATATCGGCACCGGTCTCCTTCGCTTATCACCATGAATAATTAAATCTCCCCCACTTAGGGTCTTCACACGAATAAACTTATCATGGCATGCAATATCGGCTCTATATCGATCGAGCCAATCCATACCAACGACAATATCAAAGTCGCCCAAGGTCATTGGAATAAGATCAATTTTAAAGGTTTCGGCACCAAAAATAACATCACAATTTTCACACACATCAACCACTAGCACCGTCTTGCCGTCCGCTATTTCGACTTCTACCGGACGACTTAACTTAGCTAACGGTCTATCAAGTTTAGGCACAAATTTAGGAGACACAAACGACAAATTTTCACCGCTATCAAATAGAATTCTCGCCGGATTAGAATTAACCATGAAAGTACCTGAGACTACTTCGTTTGATTGTTTGGCTTCGTCATTGGTCATCAAATAGTTGCGACCCCTAGCCGTGCCCGCCGCTTTCTCTAACCGTTTAACATTATCATTATTCAAATCGGGACATTCCGGCCTCTTATGCCCCTCTTTACCACAATTAAAGCAAGTGATTTTGGTCGACGCCTTGGTGCAATCACGGGCCATGTGTCCTCTTTGATTACAATTATAACACGTGGGCCCGAAACCCCCGGAAGCACCCTTCTTCACACTATTAAAGCTTTCAGAGCCTTTCTTGGACTTCTTATTTGAAAAGTTCGAATGACTTGAACCCTCAAACTTCCTCTTTGAAAAAGTAAAATCGCTCTTTCTTGGCACCTCCGGCTCAAAACCCCGAGCTAATTCAAATAACTCGTCAAAAGACTTAGCCATACCCCGACTAATCTTACCCTTGTACTCATCATTTAAAGTGCGGTAGAAATCCTTCATTAGCTTGTGATCATCACCAACATACTCCGGGCAAAAACGAGTCTTTGCCAAGAAGGTAGACTTAAGAGTAACTAAGTCCATTGAACCTTGTTGCAAATGGTGCAACTCGTCCCGGATTCTATCGAGATCGGAAGAAGTTCGGTATTCCTTGAAAAACTCCTTCTTAAACTCTTCCCACGTCAAGCCCATACATTGTTCCTCACCATACAAGTTGATTTTATCATCCCACCATAACTTAGCCTCTTCTCGTAGCATGCTAGAGCCATACCTCGCCTTCTTCTCGGGAGGACATTCCGTGGTACGGAAAGCTCCCGCAATATCGGAGATCCAACATGTACTTTTTAAAGGATCCCACACCCCATTAAACATCGGGGGTTGAGCATCCTTGAAGTTCTTGTAGTGGAAGTCCCGCCTTCCTTCACCTCCTTCACCGCGAGGGTAGATATTCCTAGCATCGAGGGCCTCTTCGATAGTGGCCTTCATTCGTTCATTTATCAAATCGGTCACCTGCCCATCGACCAAATCTTGAAAGACCTTTCGGAAATCCGTAAGAAAATCCGCTTTTAACTTTTTAAAGACGGCCTCAACCTTGGCCGAAAACTCAGCGTCCTCGCTTGTACTTCCGTTATCATGATCGGGACCGTTTCTCGTATTCATTCTATAAAACGAAATAGGTTAAACCACAAAAACGAAAGGACAATTTACATATGTATATACATATATGCCACACTACTCCATCTCGCACAACAATCGTCGTACATTGCTTGTTTAACAAGACTTGCGCCCGTAATAATGGTAGCTAGTCATTACTACGCGAGCACGTCGCATTAACTCGCTAGTACAACGCCTATCTCGCTTGATGCTTGCTAAACACAACATAAACAATTAGCACAAGGTTAATTCTCATAAACCAAAGCACTAACAATTCCCGATTAGACCCAAAGTCCTACAAGTCCCGCATAAACGCGCACATAAAAAGTCTAAGTCTAGGCGCCTATCTCAAGTCACCTAAATCCCTTAGACCATGCTCTGATACCACTTGTAACAACCCGACTTCATAAACCCAAAAACGCGTACCAAAAAAAAAATTTTAAGGCAGTGCATCGGGACGGCGTCCAGAATCCTGGACGGCGTCCAGCTCAGAAGGGTGGGACGGCGTCCAGAGTTTTGGGACGGCGTCCAGCTCAACCAACTGGGACAGCGTCCAAGGAATTGGGATGGCGTCCCAATGGCCTTCCAGCCACTGATCACGGGTCCAACTCACACGAGCGGAAAACCCGCTTCCCGACACTTTCAAACGAAAACTTTTTTACCACAAGTCAATATAAATGAAACTAAGAGATTTTCATCATCAAATCAAGTTTTACATCAACGGGCCCACATCGCCCGTTTTACGAGTTTCGTTCAAAAATAAAAGTTTCGACCAAACATAAGTTTAAGTTCCAAACGACACTAGAGCATGGTGTTTGGGGTTAAACTACCCAATCTCGGTCGAACTCCAAAAGCTAACACCCAAAAGCATCCCCTAACAAAACAAGCGGGAGATCAACTGAAAGGACCCGTTCATATACATTATAAACGATTCACAATAGTTGATTACATCGTGAGGTATTTGACCTCTATATGATACGTTTTACAAACATTGCATTCGTTTTTAAAAGACAAACTTTCTTTACATCAAAAATTGACGGCATGCATACCATTTCATATTACATCCAACTATAATTGACTTAATATTAATCTTGATGAACTCAACGACTCGAATGCAACGTCTTTCAAAGTATGTCATGAATGACTCCAGGTAATATTCTTGAAATGAGCTAATGCACAGTGGAAGATTTCTTTAATACCTGAGAATAAACATGCTTTAAAGTGTCAACCAAAAGGTTGGTGAGTTCATTAGTTTATCATAATCAATCATTTCCGTAATAGTAATAGACCACAAGATTTCAGTTTCCATAAATATCCGTACACTCGCAAGTGTTTAAAAGTATTCTATAAGTTGTAGGCACCCGGTAACAAGCCTTAACATTCATGTTTTACCCTCTGAAGTACACCAGATCAGGTGTGTTTAAAATAACCTCGAAGTACTAAAGCATCCCATAGTCAGGATGGGGTTTGTCAGGCCCAATAGATCTATCTTTAGGATTCGCGCCTACCGTACATAGACAAGTAGTTTAATGTTACCAAGCTAAGGGTATATTTCTGGTTTAAACCCACATAGAATTAGTTTTAGTACTTGTGCCTACTTCGTAAAACATTTATAAAACAGCGCATGTATTCTCAGCCCAAAAATATATATTGCAAAAGCAATTAAAAAGGGAGCAAATGAAACTCACAATACTGTATTTCGTAGCAATTATGTATATGACGGCACTGAAAATGATAAACGTTAGGTTGACATCACGAGCAATACCCTCGATCAATACCCATAACCTCCATAGCTATAACCCATAATTTCCTTAGCTCTATCCCGTTTGAAAACTTATTTTGAAATCGTCCGAGTATAACTCCGTCGTAGTATTTTATGTATACTAATAATATCTTGAAATAATACAAAAAAAAAAAATATATATATATATATATATATATATATATATATATATAATTCGATTAAGAGAGTTTAGAGAAATATATTTTCAAGTTTCTATGAAATAATGAAACCTATTGAATTCTATTTATAATAGATTTTTGAATTATTAAAGTGAATTATTAAAGTATGAATTATTAAAGTGAATTATTAAAGTATGAATTATTAAAGTGAATTATTAAAGTGAATTATTAAAGTATGAATTATTAAAGTGAATTATTAAAGTGAATTATTAAAGTATAAATTATTAAAATGAATTATTATTGTGAATTATTAAAGTATGAATTATTAAAGTGAATTATTAAAGTATGAATTATTAAAGTGAATTATTAAAGTATGAATTATTAAAGTTAAAGTAAAATAAAAGTAAAGTAATGGTAAAGTTAAAGTATAGTAAAAGTATAAAACTATATACGTATAATACGCGTATAAATATATATAATATTAATTTAAATCGTTATATATATTTAATAAAATAAAATATAAATATCGTTATCTTTATCATACTGGTTAAGTAATGAGTTGTCAAAAGTGGTTCTAGATATTTATAAAAGATATATACGTTTTAATAATAAAGTTCTTTTTAAACTGAAAACGTTTTTTGTACTTTTGAAACTAAATCAAATAAATATGATAATTTTGTTTTCCAAAACTAAATATATTTAAGAATCATTTCGTTAAAAGGTTAAAATAATGGAAATCGTTATACCACAAAACATTTTAGAAAAGTAGAATTATATATATTCATAATATGTTTCAAGTTTTTAAATTACAGTCTGTTGGTGAAGCATGGGATAAAGTCCAAAGGTTAAATAAACGTATGAAATCATCTTAATGAAAAATGTCGAGTTACTTAACTTGTCGATATCCAACATCTAAGTTATTTACACTCCACGTTCTTATTTTCATATTAAATAAAATGAAAGTTAACATAGTTATCTTATCAAGGTCACGAGGAAAATATTATAAAACATGCCTTGGAAATTAAACAGGAATTTCCACTAACCCTTGTCTAGTTCCCGTTAATTGACACATTTGTTCTTATTTATAGATCACTTTACCATTTTCCGAATGTTGTCAAAAAGAATAGATTTCTTAAATCACAGTGGACCTCATAACATAGGCCCGTAATCATATCATAATGTATCTAATAATTCAATCATTTGATATTATCTCTTAATTCTGTCGATAAATATATCGAAACAAATACGTTCATGTAAAGTATCATATATCTAATACTTTGTTAATGTTTTTAGTTAATATTATATATTATATATACATATCTATATACTCATAATTGTTCGTGAATCGTCGAACACGGTCAAAGGGTAATTGATTACATGAATGTAGTTCCAAACTTTTTGAGATTCAACATTACAAATTCTACTTATCGTGATAGAAATATATAAAGGTTAAGTTTAAATTTGGTCAGAAATTTTCGGGTCGTCACAGTACCTACCCGTTAAAGAAATTTCGTCTCGAAATTTGATCGAGGTCGTCATGGCTAACAATAAGAATGTTATTATGATGAATATAAGTTGATTCATAGGGTTTTATCATGATTGAGAAATATGGATAAAATAATTCGATTACTCGAAACGTATGAGTGAAGCTATCGTAAAAGAGTGAAATGAGAAAATAGGGATTCGTCTTATCTTTTGACGTCATCACGGTTGATCTCCGGATTAAAGAAAATCTTTGTAATCTATATAGGATTTGATTCTTCGATGATTAAGGAAATTATGATCCTCTTCGATTTAATGCGATGATTCATCTCGATTTTTCTGTCGGATATTTCACTATAAATCCACCTCCTTCGTTTCCTTTTAATTCACACCTTCTATTCTTTCTCCCTCAATTCTTACTTTAAAATTATTCGTCAATATGCTTCATCCAGTGCTGATTCTCGATATACTCCTCACTTTCATATTTGTCGCTCTTCTTTTTCATCTACCTCCGGAAGAATCTATTTACTTCTACTATACTCTTGGTTTTATAGTGTTTTTTGTTCTCCCGTGTCTTTATATTGCTATATGCATCGATATATACGGCTTATAATTTCTGGGTTATTGTTGGGTTTTATATCTTCCCTTATATTTCGATGTCCCTACTTCTGTCTTCTATAATCATTGTCATCCCCAATTAATGCTCACTTTTATTTGCTGCGATTTATACCCCAATTTCTATTTCGGAGTTTTGTCCTTTCGTTTCTTCTTCTTGCGATTAAGCACCGCTTGTAATGGTCCAGAATTCGCATATATGAATTTCGGAATGAACATTGTTAATGTTCTAAGAAGGAAATTGTAATGGCACGATCTTGACTTGTCAAATTACTAGAATACCTCAGATAAGGCCGAATCATCAAGAAATATTTTCTTGATATTTTAGAGGTTAAAGAGAATACAAGAGTCGTGTAACATAGAACATGATGACGTTATAATCTGTGAATCATCACGTTCCATTTAGAAACTCAGCATGACTTACTGTAATATAATCACGTTGATCAAGTGTCATTATATTATACTAGTTCATGCTTCAGTTCCCAACACTACTTCAAAAATATTCCTATTTTAAATTCGAAAGTTTCAGAATTTAGAAACTCAAATAGTTTCTTTTATGATGTAATACAGACAGCACGAAGAGGTGAATGATTTCAGATAAGAATAATTATGGAAATATCTTCAGAAATATGGAGGATATTTATAATGAAAGATACGATGATATCTTAAAATTTCTAATATCAGAGGATGATGAAGAATATTGTCCGTAAGGGTTTAGAGTCAGGAGCAAGGTATTCGATAATGACTTCAGCAGACATGGAATCATTTGGATTCTTTGAAGGTAAATTTCGTCCTTGTGATTTATCCACAGCCTTCTTCATGGTTTGCTCAATCCGTATTTTTCAGTACCAAATCTTCTCTTTTTCTGAGCTTTGCTAACACACTACTCTTTATCATCAAACTTTTTACTATTAAGGTCATTTATAGTTTTTGCTGCTTCATCAGTATTTCGAGAACTAGTTCGCAGTTTAGGGTGTTTTTCAGAAACTTCATATTCAAAGTATATAAGTCCAGAAGATTGACACATATAATTGTTGGTGTAGACATGCTGCGAGATTTCAAAATACTGATTGCTAATTTCCGATATTCGTATGGCAATTCTTGTTACAAGATGCAGATGAGTAAATGATGGGGTTTAGATAAATATAAAGATTTTTCAGAAAATCAAAGATCAATGAAGTTGTTAATAAGTTTACTGCAAATGTGGCGAGATATGAAAGGTTCCCCGGTAATAATGATGAAGGGGTAATCATTATAATAAGGCTTATTCGATTGAACAATTGAAGTTGGTTTGCTGGAGCTAAGACAAAACCGTCTATTTTTAGAAGGGATTGAAAAGTTATTTTAGCTAGTAAATGTCAAAAGGTCTGACATGGATACATGTTAAATTATGACTTTAGTTTCAAGAGTTTTTCAGGTACGTAACTGTGGATAACATGTGGTTGGATCATCATCTCGATTGTTCATTATTTGAAGTGTCTTCAGGTATTTCGAAGGGTTTGAACACAGATTATAATCGTTAATATACATACGATGTTCTAACACAGTTTTGAAGTTAAAGTATAGCTTTGAAAGATGTAAGAATCTAAGAGTGATGATACCGATTATAACTTGAATTGAATTCGGCGATTTCAAAATCAGAATATGTAATTAGATTTTTGAATGAGTATGGTTGTTTTGATTTCTATAAAATAATGTATATTGTTGTGAAAGTAGGGAGTATAATGGATGATCTGCTGAATCAGATTCGAAGAATGTAACATATTAATTGTGAATTTATATATCTCTCGGGTATTACCTACCCGTTAAAAAAATGTCACAATTAATATTTTGTACAAAAGAATTTTATTACAGTCTTTATGGAAATATATGTGTATATTTCTTCAGATGTAATATATATTTAATGAGTTAATATTAAATTAAACTCACTTGATTTATGGTTAAGGCTAGGATAGATAATTTATAAACTTTAGAAATTACATAATCATCGTAGAATGTTTTCCCAATGAAATTATGAATCAATACTTCATCGTTGTGGTATTCCTTAGTATCTACAGGGCGTATGACGTCGATGCTCATGAGACAGATTGTGAAGTTGAGGTTTGCGATGCGGTTGTTGTTGGTGGTGGTAATGGTACTGTTGATGTTGTTGATGGTGGTACTTGTTATGTTGCTGGTGCTGCTGCTGGTGTTTGTAACCTTTGCACCATATTCTCCAAAGCCACTACCCGAGCGCGAAGCTCGTTGACTTCTTCTATTACACCTGGGTGATTATCGGTTCGGACGAGCGGATAAATAAGATCTAGAATTTGGTGTAGTACATAATCATGACGAGATACTCTGGAAATGAGAGAAAATGGTGTTTCGAACAGGTTCGCCGGTAAGTGCTTCTGGTTCATTGCCAAGAGGGCAATGTGGTGGATGAAAAGGATCGCCTTCTTCTTGTCTCCAATGATTAAGGAGGCTACGAAACCATCCCCAATTCATCCAGAATAGATGATGGCTGATTGGTTGATCCATTCCAGTCACACTGCTTTCGGAGCTTGAGTGGGATTCCATTTCGGAATCCGAGGAACTTGAACTGATGACGAATTCCATTTCGGACGATTTGATAAAGGATTTTTCGATACGAAATGATTTTTCGGCTATCGGGTGGTATTCTAACTACATAGAATATCTATATATATAGATCAAAAGATTTCATAGATTACGGAGGAATTTACGGAATATGTCAGGCAAAGTTTACGGTAATAGATACGATAAGATATGATTTAGCAGATACGCTAAGATATGAATTTTGTCTATACACTATTCATGCAATCAATGCAGCAAGACGTGTCTAGACTAAGAATGATAAGCAGGTAATTTCCTAAGGATGGTAAGTAGATGATTTCCGACTAAAAATGATAAACAAAACTTTTGACATGCAGACACGGTCGAAGTCCAGACTCACTAATGCATCTTAACAACTATCAGTTAGACACACTAATGCAAGACCTGGTTCGCTAAGACCACCACTCTGATACCAACTGAAAGGACCCGTTCATATACATTATAAACGATTCACAATAGTTGATTACATCGCGAGGTATTTGACCTCTATATGATACGTTTTACAAACATTGCATTCGTTTTTAAAAGACAAACTTTCTTTACATCAAAAATTGATGGCATGCATACCATTTCATATTACATCCAACTATAATTGACTTAATATTAATCTTGATGAACTCAACGACTCGAATGCAACATCTTTCAAAGTATGTCATGAATGACTCCAGGTAATATCCTTAAAATGAGCTAATGCACAGCGGAAGATTTCTTTAATACCTGAGAATAAACATGCTTTAAAGTGTCAACCAAAAGGTTGGTGAGTTCATTAGTTTATCATAATCAATCATTTCCGTAATAGTAATAGACCACAAGATTTCAGTTTCCATAAATATCCGTACACTCGCAAGTGTTTAAAAGTATTCTATAAGTTGTAGGCACCCGGTAACAAGCCTTAACATTCATGTTTTACCCTCTGAAGTACACCAGATCAGGTGTGTTTAAAATAACCTCGAAGTACTAAAGCATCCCATAGTCAGGATGGGGTTTGTCAGGCCCAATAGATCTATCTTTAGGATTCGCGCCTACCGTACATAGACAAGTAGTTTAATGTTACCAAGCTAAGGGTATATTTCTGGTTTAAACCCACATAGAATTAGTTTTAGTACTTGTGCCTACTTCGTAAAACATTTATAAAACAGCGCATGTATTCTCAGCCTAAAAATATATATTGCAAAAACAATTAAAAAGGGAGCAAATGAAACTCACAATACTGTATTTCGTAGCAATTATGTATATGACGGCACTGAAAATGATAAACGTTAGGTTGACCTCACGAGCAATACCCTCGATCAATACCCATAACCTCCATAGCTATAACCCATAATTTCCTTAGCTCTATCCCGTTTGAAAACTTATTTTGAAATCGTCCTATTATAACTCCGTCGTAGTATTTTATGTATACTAATAATATCTTGAAATAATACAAAAATATATATATATATATATATATATATATATATATATATATATATATATATATATATATATATATATATATATATATATATATATATATATATGTAATTTGATTAAGAGAGTTTAGAGAAATATATTTTCAAGTTTCTATGAAATAATGAAACCTATTGAATTCTATTTATAATAGATTTTTAAATTATTAAAGTGAATTATTAAAGTATGAATTATTAAAGTGAATTATTAAAGTATGAATTATTAAAGTGAATTATTAAAGTGAATTATTAAAGTATGAATTATTAAAGTGAATTATTAAAGTATAAATTATTAAAGTGAATTATTAAAGTGAATTATTAAAGTGTGAATTATTAAAGTGAATTATTAAAGTATGAATTATTAAAGTGAATTATTAAAGTATGAATTATTAAAGTTAAAGTAAAATAAAAGTAAAGTAAAGGTAAAGGTAAAGTTAAAGTATAGTAAAAGTATAAAACTATATACGTATAATACGCGTATAAATATATATAATATTAATTTAAATCGTTATATATATTTAATAAAATAAAATATAAATATCGTTATCTTTATCATACTGGTTAAGTAATGAGTTGTCAAAAGTGGTTCTAGATATTTATAAAAGATATATACGTTTTAATAATAAAGTTCTTTTTAAACTGAAAACTTTTTTTGTACTTTTGAAACTAAATCAAATAAATATGATAATTTTGTTTTCCAAAACTAAATATATTTAAGAATCATTTTGTTAAAAGGTTAAAATAATGGAAATCGTTATACCACAAAACATTTTAGAAAAGTAGAATTATATATATTCATAATAGGTTTCAAGTTTTTAAATTACAGTCTGTTGGTGAAGCATGGGATAAAGTCCAAAGGTTAAATAAACGTATGAAATCATCTTAATGAAAAATGTCGAGTTACTTAACTTGTCGATATCCAACATCTAAGTTATTTACACTCCACGTTCTTATTTTCATATTAAATAAAATGAAAGTTAACATAGTTATCTTATCAAGGTCACGAGGAAAATATTATAAAACATGCCTTGGAAATTAAACAGGAATTTCCACTAACCCTTGTCTAGTTCCCGTTAATTGACACATTTGTTCTTATTTATAAATCACTTTACCATTTTCCGAATGTTGTCAAAAAGAATAGATTTCTTAAATTACAGTGGACCTCATAACATAGGCCCGTAATCATATCATAATGTATCTGATAATTCAATCATTTGATATTATCTCTTAATTCTGTCGATAAATATATCGAAACAAATACGTTCATGTAAAGTATCATATATCTAATACTTTGTTAATGTTTTCAGTTAATAATATATATTATATATACATATCTATATACTCATAATTGTTCGTGAATCGTCGAACACGGTCAAAGGGTAATTGATTACATGAATGTAGTTCCAAACTTTTTGAGATTCAACATTACAAATTCTGCTTATCATGACGGAAACATATAAAGGTTAAGTTTAAATTTGGTCAGAAATTTTCGGGTCGTCACATCACTAATCCAATTGAACGCTCTTACCCTTGTCAACGCCCGAGCCTATAAAAAAAGTAAACAACGAGAGGGTAAGCAAAGCTTAGTAAATGCAATAATTATACATACATATATATAACCCATCTATTTGCAATCACAATTACCGAATACCTTGTACGAACTTGAAACTCAAATTAGCATAACATCATACCAGAAATACTTAACAAGTCGCACATTATCACAAAACCGCATTAGCATATACTCAACACAATATATTTAAACAATATGCCAAACAATCAACAATCTCAATATGGTTAACCATAACGCTATGGTGCTACCGGCTCGTGGTTCACACCATATGCAATTGAGTCATACTCCTTTATAGTGCTACCGGCTCGTGGTTCACACTCGATGCTACCGGCTCGTGGTTCACATCTTAGTTTATAGTGCTACCGGCTTGTGGTTCACACTCGATGCTACCGGCTCGTGGTTCACATCTTAGTTTATAGTGCTACTGGCTCATGGTTCACACTCGATCACACACATGTTATGGCACTACCGGCTCGATGGTTCATACCATAACACCCACAAATAAATACGTCATATACACATACGTATAATTACTCCACTCACCTTAGAGTCTTCGTGAAAGATAACCGAACTTGCCACTTCAATGTAACGTACCTATTACATTTTAGCACATAATCAATTCACAACTCAAGTCGGTCAAGCAACTCACTCAAAAATCTAGAGTCTTTTGTCCCAAAGTGTAATCCCGACCCATTTTGCACCCTTAACCCTAATAATGGGTTAACTTCACCAAAAACCCTAACTTTAGCCAAATAAGGTCTTAACACACTTTTAACCACAAAGTTAACATGTTTTCATACATGCAAGACAACCTAGGTCATCAAAGACCCATTCGACCCATTTCTAGGTCAACACACCCATTTGGGTCACCCACAACCCAAATCACACCCACTAACATTAACTATAAGTGTATTAGTATTTACGTAGGTCTTTAAGACCCATTTACACCATTTACCCTTTCAAAACCCTAGGTTAGTCACCATTTGGGTCTTCATGACCCAAACTTACCCAAAACCCCCAAATCACTCATACATGGGTTTTATGTACAACATTAACCCAAACCCTAACCCTTAAACATATTAAACTAAGGTAATCAAGTTTAGGGCTTACCACAACAATCAAAACGAAGCTAACGAGGAGATGAACAACTTTAACTCCCGAGTTCTAACCCGAAATGAGCTTCTTCTTCCCCGATTTAAGCTTTCCCACACTTAACCACCCTCTCTCTCTCTAGAATGAATGGATGATGTTTGGTGGTTGAGAAATGAAGTAATGAGCTTACCAAACTGATCCTAAGGCCTTTAATTCGTCCACCAAGTGAAATTACCAATTTACCCATCTAAAATATTTAAAAGCAAAAAGACCTGTATGCCAGCCATTCTGGACGGCATCCAAAATGTTGGACGGCGTCCAGGTCTTCAAACTAGGACGGCGTCCCAAAGTGTTGGACGGCGTCCAGGTATTCAAACTAGGACGGCGTCCCAAAGTGTTGGACGGCATCCAAACCCAAAAGAAAACAGGATCTTACATTAATAAACAATACCCTTTTATAATTAATTGATTCATTAAATATTAGAATCCAACGGTAAATTAAATTTCGGTTAGGTGACCTTTATCCCGTTATTTGATTTAGCTAGGTAGTCATTTATATGACAATTGCAATCCTTTTGCAACTTCTAAATTATGGGATCATGCAATCCTTTTGCATGGCATATTTATCCCATCAACGCCTATTTGTTCCTCATGCTTCGGTGACCCTAAGTTCATGATTTCCAAATCAAGTCGTCCTACTTGTGTAAACATGTAAAATCAACATACAAGTGGTTAGGTGACCTTTATCCCACAAGCTTGCGAATTTTACCTTAGCCATATTAGTTAGTTCATAATGGTTAGGTGACCTTTATCCCATTATGAGTTTCCTACTATGTTCAAGTGTTCCCACAAAAGGATGGCGTTTAACTTGTTTACTTTGTTTTAGTAAAGGGATTTTAAGTTTTCATAAATTCTAGTTTAAGAAAACATTTTGCCATATACCAACATGCATTTGGTGTATAGCACAATATGAAAAACCAATTTTCATGTCTTATTAGTAAAACCAATTACATGATATAAACCATTTTATATTCAATGTCATTTATGTCCTTAATAACCATTTATTAGTGACCTTTGTTGTTTTAATTATAACCAATTATAATGTCATTTTGCAAGTTGTAAATATGTGATAAATTGTAGCAACCAAACATACAAACACAATAAACATGCAAAACAACCAAGTTCACAATCAAGCCAATTTGGTAGACATTTGTTTAGCCAAAATAAATGTCACCTTCTAAGGGTTATGACAAAGTAGGAGATTTACAAATCTCCCACTAGCTCTTGCATCCATCTTGTGTTCTTCATTCATCTTGAATCTTCATTCTTCATTCTCTTTACAAAAAATATATCCTAATACATTTTTCTAGAAAATGAAATTGCAACCTAATCTATTTTACATACCAAATATAAAATAAATTACAAATGAATAAATATTACAAATTATTACAAACCAAATGAATGAATTAATATTACAAACCATAAGAATAAATAAAACAACCACATCATACACACATGCAACCACAAGGCCAAGGCTTGATTGTGAACAACAACTAACAATAAAACTTGACCAAACTTGAAGTTCCAAACCCATTTTGGAACCCCTAAAATTCGGCCAAAATTAAACCCCACCCAATATCCAAAATTTTTACATTCTAGTTTCATGCATGTTACTAGATTGTAAGATTAGTGGATTTAAACGTCATAAACAAGAAGCATATTTCAAAGACCTTGGCTCTGATACCATTGATGGAATTTGACAATCTTTTAAACAAACATGTTCTACACATTAACAAAGTTCATAAAACCCATTTTATGAAGATTAAAGTAAGCGGAAGCATGTAAAGTTCATGTTATATAACAATCATTTTAAAAGACAAATTCCATAAATATATCAAGTCTTGAATAATATGCTTACATACAACAAGTGGGTTTAGAGTTTTACCTCCTCAAGCTAGTTGAGGGTTACTACAAGATGATGAAGAAGATGATGATGAACAAGCTTCTTACTTGAAGCCTCAAGCTTGAAATACCCACAAGCAATAACCCCAACACCTTTGTAATTAGTTAGGATTTAAATGACACTAGAAATGTGCTTGTAAAACCAAAATGTAGAACTCTCTTTTGGCCAAAAACCCCACGGTTTTCAGCTCAGTTTTGAGCAATTTCTGTGCAGTTTTTTTTAGCTCTTTTGATGTGTTTGAATGCATGTGTGTGTGGAATACTAAGCCCCCTTGATCTTAGTTAAGCATGTGTAGCAAGTATTAAACAAATGCATGCTTATTCTAACTCCCATGCCACTCACATTGCCATAATATAATATACTTTTATAAATAAATAAAAAACTGATTTTATAAAATCAGTTTTTATAAAACTTGA
The DNA here is from genome assembly GCF_046630445.1 of Rutidosis leptorrhynchoides. Taxonomy (NCBI): domain Eukaryota; kingdom Viridiplantae; phylum Streptophyta; class Magnoliopsida; order Asterales; family Asteraceae; genus Rutidosis; species Rutidosis leptorrhynchoides. Next base: position 379,835,425 of record NC_092338.1, read on the forward strand.
TTTCATAAAATACATTTTATAAACTTGTATATATATTATTTGTTATGTATATTTTATAAAACCAATTTTATAAAATGTATCATAACTTAATCAATTATTTAACCTATAAATAATTAAATCCTTGTTATATAAGTTGTTCCATAACTTATATATAAACATATCAAGTAATATTATTTAAGAAACCTTTTCCTTAAAATTCAAGTGTCGCGTATTTAATCAATGATCCAATCGTTAAGATCAAATACGAATAAGGTGTCGGTAAGCTTGTTATTGGGTATGACCCGACTTGGATCAAAACATATTAGCCACATTAATTTAATATGTCTCTCGGGCATACGAAAAACCTTCAGGAAGATGGCTCTGTACAATCTCGAGACAAATGACCCCGTAACCCACAGTTGTAGCAAGTAGGGAGATAATTTCCGGAGCCATCCTTCTTCACACTACCGACATCTTCGGTCACACTTTTACTCTTCTTGTTCGAACGCATCGTAGTTTTGAACTTTCGCTTACTAACATCGGAAACACTTGCCTTCGAGACCTCCGGTTCGAAACCCCGAGCCAACTCAAACAACTCTTCAAAAGACTTAGCCATCCCCCGACTAATCTTACGTTTCAATTCATCGCTTAAAGTACGATAGAAATCTAGCATCAACATTCGGTCATCACCGACATAATGCGGACAAAAACGAGTTTTTGACAAAAAAGTAGACTTGAGAGTAACCAAGTCCATCGAACCTTGTCGCAAATCGCGCAACTCGTCCCGGATTTTATTAAGGTCGGATTGAGTATGATATTCATCAAAGAACTCCTTTTTAAACTCTTCCCACGACAAGTTCATACATTGTTCTTCACCATACAATTGAATCTTGTCATCCCACCACATCTTAGCCTCTTCACGTAACATACTAGAACCATATCTTGTCTTCTTCTCGGGAGGACATTCACTAGTACGGAAAGCTCCCTTGATGTAGGAAACCCAACACGTACTCTCACCCCATTAAACATAGGAGGTTGAGCATCCTTAAAATTTTTGTAATGGAGGTCCCGCCTTCCATGTCCCCCATTACCATCACCCCCTTCACCACGAGGATGTAAGTTTCTAGCCTCGAGTGCCTCTTCGATCGCGGCATTCATTCGTTCATTGATTAACTCGGTTACTTGCCCATCGACCGAGTCTCGGAAGACCTTTCTAACATCCTCGAGAAACTCCGCTTTTTTGACGTTTAAAGATGGCCTCAACCTTAGCCGTGAACTCGGAGTCTTCGCCTTGATCATCGTTATCATGTCCGTTCCTCGTCTTCATTCTAAGAAATGAACTCGGTTAGGAATGCAACACGAATAATTTACATACACCGCCAAGATCTATATTCACAATCATATAAATATGTCACCTTTCGTACACCCCATCTAGTTCAATACTTGTTGTACATCACTTGCTTGACTTGGCTTGCAACCGTAATAATGGTCGCGAATTATTATTACGCTCACACACTATGCCGAGCTCATGAATACAACAACCATCTCGCTAGATGTTCATCACAAAACAACATGATTAGTAACACATAATCAACACGTAGCTAAATCCTGAACCGACCCGTATGAAATGTCCCGTTCTTATTGATTAAAAACGTTCCATATTAATTGATTTCGTTGCGAGGTTTTGACCTCGATATGAGACGTTTTTCAAAGACTGCATTCATTTTAAAACAAACCATAACCTTTATTTCATCAATAAAGGTTTAAAAAGCTTTACGTAGATTATCAAATAATGATAATCTAAAATATCCTGTTTACACACGACCATTACATAATGGTTTACAATACAAATATGTTACAACAAAATAAGTTTCTTGAATGCAGTTTTTACACAATATCATACAAGCATGGACTCCAAATCTCATCCTTATTTAAGTATGCGACAGCGGAAGCTCTTAATAATCACCTGAGAATAAACATGCTTAAAACGTCAACAAAAATGTTGGTGAGTTATAGGTTTAACCTATATATATCAAATCATAATAATAGACCACAAGATTTCATATTTCAATACACATCCCATACATAGAGATAAAAATCATTCATATGGTGAACACCTGGTAATCGACATTAACAAGATGCATATATAAGAATATCCTCATCATTCCGGGACACCCTTCGGATATGATATAAATTTCGAAGTACTAAAGCATCCGGTACTTTGGATGGGGCTTGTTGGGCCCGATAGATCTATCTTTAGGATTCGCGTCAATTAGGGTGTCTGTTCCCTAATTCTTAGATTACCGGACTTAATAAAATGGGGCATATTTGATTTCGATAATTCAACCATAGAATGTAGTTTCACGTACTTGTGTCTATTTTGTAAATCATTTATAAAACCTGCATGTATTCTCATCCCAAAAATATTAGATTTTAAAAGTGGGACTATAACTCACTTTCACAGATTTTTACTTCGTCGGGAAGTAAGACTTGGCCACTGGTTGATTCACGAACCTATAACAATATATACATATATATCAAAGTATGTTCAAAATATATTTACAATACTTTTAATACATTTTGATGTTTTAAGTTTATTAAGTCAGCTGTCCTCGTTAGTAACCTACAACTAGTTGTCCACAGTTAGATGTACAGAAATAAATCGATAAATATTATCTTGAATCAATCCACGACCCAGTGTATACGTATCTCAGTATTGATCACAACTCAAACTATATATATTTTGGAATCAACCTCAACCATGTATAGCTAACTCCAACATTCACATATAGAGTGTCTATAGTTGTTCCGAAATATATATAGATGTGTCGACATGATAGGTCGAAACATTGTATACGTGTCTATGGTATCTCAAGATTACATAATATACAATACAAGTTGATTAAGTTATGGTTGGAATAGATTTGTTAACAATTTTCACGTAGCTAAAATGAGAAAAATTATCCAATCTTGTTTTACCCATAACTTCTTCATTTTAAATCCGTTTTGAGTGAATCAAATTGCTATGGTTTCATATTGAACTCTATTTTATGAATCTAAAAAGAAAAAGTATAGGTTTATAGTCGGAAAAATAAGTTACAAGTCGTTTTTGTAAAGGTAGTCATTTCAGTCGAAAGAACGACGTCTAGATGACCATTTTAGAAAACATACTTCCACTTTGAGTTTAACCATAATTTTTGGATATAGTTTCATGTTCATAATAAAAATCATTTTCTCAGAATAACAACTTTTAAATCAAAGTTTATCATAGTTTTTAATTAACTAACCCAAAACAGCCCGCGGTGTTACTACGACGGCGTAAATCCGGTTTTACGGTGTTTTTCGTGTTTTCAGGTTTTAAATCATTAAGTTAGCATATCATACAGATATAGAACATGTGTTTAGTTGATTTTAAAAGTCAAGTTAGAAGGATTAACTTTTGTTTGCGAACAAGTTTAGAATTAACTAAACTATGTTCTAGTGATTACAAGTTTAAACCTTCGAATAAGATAGCTTTAAATGTATGAATCGAATGATGTTATGAATATAATTACTACCTTAAGTTCCTTGGATAAACCTACTGGAAAAGAGAAAAATGGATCTAGCTTCAATGGATCCTTGGATGGCTCGAAGTTCTTGAAGCAGAATCATGACACGAAAACAAGTTCAAGTAAGATCATCACTTGAAATAAGATTGTTATAGTTATAGAAATTGAACCAAAGTTTGAATATGATTATTACCTTGTATTAGAATGATAACCTACTGTAAGAAATAAAGATTTCTTGAGGTTGGATGATCACCTTACAAGATTGGAAGTGAGCTAGCAAACTTGAAAGTATTCTTGATTTTATGAAACTAGAACTTTTGGAATTTATGAAGAACACTTAGAACTTGAAGATAGAACTTGAGAGAGATCAATTAGATGAATAAAATTGAAGAATGAAAGTGTTTGTAGGTGTTTTTGGTCGTTGGTGTATGGATTAGATATAAAGGATATGTAATTTTGTTTTCACGTAAATAAGTCATGAATGATTACTCATATTTTTTTAATTTTATGAGATATTTCATGCTAGTTGCCAAATGATGGTTCCCACATGTGTTAGGTGACTCACATAGGCTGCTAAGAGCTGATCATTGGAGTGTATATACCAATAGTACATACATCTAAAAGCTGTGTATTGTACGAGTACGAATACGGGTGCATACGAGTAGAATTGTTGATGAAACTAAACGAGGATGTAATTGTAAGCATTTTTGTTAAGTAGAAGTATTTTGATAAGTGTCTTGAAGTCTTTCAGAAGTGTATGAATACATATTAAAACACTACATGTATATACATTTTAACTGAGTCGTTAAGTCATCGTTAGTCGTTACATGTAAATGTTGTTTTGAAACCTTTAGGTTAACGATCTTGTTAAATGTTGTTAACCCAATGTTTATAATATCAAAAGAGATTTTAAATTATTATATTATCATGATATTATGATGTACGAATATCTCTTAATATGATATATATACATTAAATGTCGTTACAACGATAATCGTTACATATATGTCTCGTTTCAAAATCATTAAGTTAGTAGTCTTGTTTTTACATATGTAGTTCATTGTTAATATACTTAATGATATGTTTACTTATCATAATATCATGTTAACTATATATATAACCATATATATGTCATCATATAGTTTTTACAAGTTTTAACGTTCGTGAATCACCGGTCAACTTGGGTGGTCAATTGTCTATATGAAACCTATTTCAATTAATCAAGTCTTAACAAGTTTGATTGCTTAACATGTTGGAAACATTTAAACATGTAAATATCAATCTCAATTAATATATATAAACATGGAAAAGTTCGGGTCACTACAGTACCTACCCGTTAAATAAATTTCGTACCGAAATTTTAAGCTGTTGAAGGTGTTGACGAATCTTCTGGAAATAGATGCGGGTATTTCTTCTTCATCTGATCTTCACACTCCCAGGTGAACTCGGGTCCTCTACGAGCATTCCATTGAACCTTAACAATTTGTATCTTGTTTTGCTTAAGTCTTTTAACCTCACGATCCATTATTTCGACGGGTTCTTCGATGAATTGAAGTTTTTCGTTGATTTGGATTTCATCTAACGGAATAGTGAGATCTTCTTTAGCAAAACATTTCTTCAAATTCGAGACGTGGAAAGTGTTATGTACAGCCGCGAGTTGTTGAGGTAACTCAAGTCGGTAAGCTACTGGTCCGACACGATCAATAATCTTGAATGGTCCAATATACCTTGGATTTAATTTCCCTCGTTTACCAAATCGAACAACGCCTTTCCAAGGTGCAACTTTAAGCATGACCATCTCTCCAATTTCAAATTCTATATCTTTTCTTTTAATGTCAGCGTAGCTCTTTTGTCGACTTTGGGCGGTTTTCAACCGTTGTTGAATTTGGATGATCTTCTCGGTAGTTTCTTGTATAATCTCCGGACCCGTAATCTGTCTATCCCCCACTTCACTCCAACAAATCGGAGACCTGCACTTTCTACCATAAAGTGCTTCAAACGGCGCCATCTCAATGCTTGAATAGTAGCTGTTGTTGTAGGAAAATTCTGCTAACGGTAGATGTCGATCCCAACTGTTTCCGAAATCAATAACACATGCTCGTAGCATGTCTTCAAGCGTTTGTATCGTCCTTTCGCTCTGCCCATCAGTTTGTGGATGATAGGCAGTACTCATGTCTAGACGAGTTCCTAATGCTTGCTGTAATGCCTGCCAGAATCTTGAAATAAATCTGCCATCCCTATCAGAGATAATAGAGATTGGTATTCCATGTCTGGAGATGACTTCCTTCAAACACAGTCGTGCTAACTTCTCCATCTTATCATCTTCTCTTATTGGCAGGAAGTGTGCTGATTTGGTGAGACGATCAACTATTACCCAAATAGTATCAAAACCACTTGCAGTCCTTGGCAATTTAGTGATGAAATCCATGGTAATGTTTTCCCATTTCCATTCCGGGATTTCGGGTTGTTGAAGTAGACCTGATGGTTTCTGATGCTCAGCTTTAACCTTAGAACACGTCAAACATTCTCCTACGTATTTAGCAACATCGGCTTTCATACCCGGCCACCAAAAATGTTTCTTGAGATCCTTGTACATCTTCCCCGTTCCAGGATGTATTGAGTATCTGGTTTTATGAGCTTCTCTAAGTACCATTTCTCTCATATCTCCAAATTTTGGTACCCAAATCCTTTCAGCCCTATACCGGGTTCCGTCTTCCCGAATATTAAGATGCTTCTCCGATCCTTTGGGTATTTCATCCTTTAAATTTCCCTTTTTTAAAACTCCTTGTTGCGCCTCCTTTATTTGAGTAGTAAGTTTATTATGAATCATTATATTCATAGATTTTACTCGAATGGGTTCTCTGTCCTTCCTGCTCAAGGCATCGGCTACCACATTTGCCTTTCCCGGGTGGTAACGAATCTCAAAGTCGTAATCATTCAATAATTCAATCCACCTACGCTGCCTCATATTCAGTTGTTTCTGATTAAATATGTGTTGAAGACTTTTGTGGTCGGTATATATAATACTTTTGACCCCATATAAGTAGTGCCTCCAAGTCTTTAATGTAAAAACAACCGCGCCAAATTCCAAATCATGCGTCGTATAATTTTGTTCGTGAATCTTCAATTGTCTAGACGCATAAGCAATCACCTTCGTTCGTTGCATTAATACACAACCGAGACCTTTCTTTGATGCGTCACAATAAATCACAAAATCATCATTCCCTTCAGGCAATGACAATATAGGTGCCGTAGTTAGCTTTTTCTTCAATAACTGAAACGCTTTCTCTTGTTCATCATTCCATTCAAATTTCTTCCCTTTATGCATTAATGCAGTCAAGGGTTTTGCTATTCTGGAAAAGTCTTGGATGAACCTTCTGTAGTAACCAGCTAGTCCTAAAAACTGGCGTATGTGTTTTGGAGTTTTCGGGGTTTCCCACTTTTCAACAGTTTCTATCTTTGCCGGATCCACCTTAATACCTTCTTTGTTCACTATGTGACCGAGGAATTGAACTTCTTCCAACCAAAATGCACACTTTGAAAACTTAGCGTACAATTCTTCCTTCCTCAATACTTCTAACACTTTTCTCAAATGTTCACCGTGTTCTTGGTCATTCTTTGAGTAAATAAGTATGTCATCAATGAAAACAATGACAAACTTGTCAAGGTATGGTCCACACACTCGGTTCATAAGGTCCATGAACACAGCTGGTGCATTAGTTAAACTAAACGGCATGACCATAAACTCGTAATGACCGTAACGTGTTCTGAAAGCAGTCTTTGGAATATCATCTTCTTTCACCCGCATTTGATGATACCCGGAACGTAATTCAATCTTTGAATAAACAGACGAGCCTTGTAGTTGATCAAATAAGTCGTCGATTCTCGGTAGTGGGTAGCGATTCTTGATGGTAAGTTTGTTCAACTCTCGGTAGTCGATACACAACCTGAATGTACCATCTTTCTTCTTGACAAACAAAACAGGAGCTCCCCACGGTGATGTGCTTGGTCGAATGAAACCACGCTCTAAAAATTCTTGTAATTGACTTTGCAGTTCTTTCATCTCGCTGGGTGCGAGTCTGTAAGGAGCACGAACTATTGGTGCAGCTCCTGGTACAAGATCTATTTGAAATTCAACGGATCGATGTGGGGGTAATCCCGGTAATTCTTTCGGAAATACATCGGGAAATTCTTTTGCGACGGGAACATCATTGATGCTCTTTTCTTTAGTTTGTACTTTCTCGACGTGTGCTAGAATAGCATAGCAACCTTTTCTTATTAGTTTTTGTACCTTCAAATTACTAATAAGATGTAGCTTCGTGTTGCCCTTTTCTCTGTACACCATTAAGGGTTTTCCTTTTTCTCGTATAATGCGAATTGCATTTTTGTAACAAACGATCTCTGCTTTCACTTCTTTCAACCAGTCCATACCGATTATCACATCAAAACTCCCTAACTCTACTGGTATCAAATCAATCTTAAATGTTTCGCTAACCAGTTTAATTTCTCGATTCCGACATATATTATCTGCTGAAATTAATTTACCATTTGCTAATTCGAGTAAAAATTTACTATCCAAAGGCGTCAATGGACAACTTAATTTAGCACAAAAATCTCTACTCATATAGCTTCTATCCGCACCCGAATCAAATAAAACGTAAGCAGATTTATTGTCAATAAGAAACGTACCCGTAACAAGCTCCGGGTCTTCCTGTGCCTCTGCCGCATTAATATTGAAAACTCTTCCGCGGCCTTGTCCATTCGTGTTCTCCTGGTTCGGGCAATTTCTAATAATGTGGCCCGGTTTTCCACATTTATAACAAACTACATTGGCATAACTTGCTCCGACACTACTTGCTCCGCCATTACTCGTTCCGACACCATTTGTTCCTTTCGTTCTATTAACCCCTGGTCCGTAAACCTCACACTTCGCCGCGCTATGACCATTTCTTTTACACTTGTTGCAAAATTTGGTGCAGAACCCCTAGTGATACTTTTCACACCTTTGGCATAGCTGCTTCTGATTGTTGTTGTTGTTGCGGTTATTATTGTTGTTGGGATGATTGTTGTAGTTGATGTTGTTGTTGTTGTTGTTGTTGTTGTTGGGCCGTTTGTTGTAGTTGCGATTGATGTTGCGATTGTTGGGATAATTGTTGCGATTATTGTTGTAATTGCTGTTGTTGTTGTATTGGTGATTCTTATCACCGTTTTCCTCCCACTTTCTTTTGACTTGCTTCACATTGGCCTCTTCAGCAGTCTGTTCTTTAATTCTTTCTTCAATCTGGTTCACTAGTTTGTGAGCCATTCTACATGCCTGTTGTATGGAGGCGGGCTCGTGTGAACTTATATCTTCTTGGATTCTTTCCCGTAATCCTTTCACAAACGCGTCGATCTTCTCTTCCTCATCTTCGAACGCTCCCGGACACAATAGGCATAATTCTGTGAATCGTCTTTCGTACGTGGTAATATCAAATCCTTGGGTTCGTAACCCTCTAAGTTCTGTATTGAGCTTATTGACCTCAGTTCTGGGACGGTACTTCTCGTTCATTAAGTGCTTGAATGCTGACCACGGTAGTGCGTAAGCATCATCTTATCCCACTTGCTCTAGATAGGTATTCCACCATGTTAACGCAGAACCTGTGAAGGTATGCGTAGCATACTTCACTTTGTCCTCTTCAGTACACTTACTTATGGCAAACACCGATTCGACCTTCTCGGTCCACCGTTTCAATCCGATCGGTCCTTCGGTTCCATCAAATTCCAAAGGTTTGCAGGCAGTGAATTCTTTGTAGGTGCATCCTACACGATTTCCTGTACTGCTAGATCCAAGGTTATTGTTGGTATGTAGCGCAGCCTGTACTGCGGCTATGTTTGAAGCTAGAAAAGTACGGAATTCCTCTTCATTCATATTCACGGTGTGTCGAGTAGTCGGTGCCATTTCCTTCAAAATAGTCAAATGGAACAAGTTAATCATACAGAATATTAAGAGTAGTTAATAGTATTTCGTAGCATAATATGAACTCATTTATAAAAGCTTTTTCTTCATATTAGCGTTTTATAAGTTTAAATTCGGGTAGTACATACCCGTTAAGTTCATACTTAGTAGCTAATATACAATTCAACTACTACAATTCTATATGAAAAACTGATTATAATAATATTTCGCGTTCAAACTTTTACACAATATTTTACAAACTTACAATACCGCTTATTTTACATATAGCATAAAATATAGCACACAATAAATTTGATACAAGATGGTTGTGAAGATAATTCTAGCTAGTACACAAGTCGTTCAGCAAAGGCAATAAAGACAGGTAATTCATACGTCCAGAAACAAGTCATGCATTCTGGTTTTACTAGGATTACTTCCCATCCTTGGTCTTGTGGAACATAACCGTTATGGCCGTTGATAAGACAGCGTGTTGTAACGTCGTCAAAGGGACGAGGGTTACGTAATGTCCAACAGTCCCGTAACAATCTAAAAACCTCATTTCTTACCCCAATTACCGACTCCGTCACTTGTGGGAACGTTTTGTTTAATAGTTGTAGCCCGATGTTCTTGTTCTCACTTTGGTGAGAAGCGAACATTACTAATCCGTAAGCATAACATGCTTCTTTATGTTGCATGTTAGCCGCTTTTTCTAAATCACGAAGTCCAATATTCGGATATATTGTGTCAAAATAATTTCTTAACCCATTGCGTAAAATAGCATTTGGGTTCCCCGCAATATATGCGTCAAAGTAAACACATCGTAACTTATGGATTTTCCAATGTGATATCCCCCATCTTTCGAACGAAAGCCTTTTATAAACCAAGGCATTCTTGGAACGTTCTTCGAATGTCTTACAAACTGATCTCGCCTTAAATAGTTGTGCCGAAGAATTCTGACCGACTCTAGACAAGATTTCATCAATCATGTCTCCGGGTAGGTCTCTTAAAATATTGGGTTGTCTATCCATTTTGTGTTTTTATACTGTAAAATAGACAAGAGTTAGATTCATAAAAAAAATACTTATTAATACAAGCAACTTTTACATATATCATAAAGCATAAGCACACTATATTACATATATTACACCACACGAATACAACTATCTTATTCCGACTCGCTTGTTTCTTCTTCTTTGGTTTTGGTTCGTTTTGCCAAGTTTCTAGGGATATATGATGTTCCCCTAATACGAGCCGTCGTTTTCCACATTGGTTTAGAAAAACCTGGTGGTTTAGAGGTTCCCGGGTCATTGTTACAACTTAAGGACTTCGGGGGTTGACGATACATATAAAGTTCATCGGGGTTGGAATTAGATTTCTCAATTTTTATGCCCTTTCCCTTATTATTTTCTTTTGCCTTTTTAAATTCAGTTGGGGTAATTTCTATAACATCATCGGAATTCTCGTCGGAATCCGATTCATCGGAGAATTGGTAATCCTCCCAATATTTTGCTTCCTTGGCGGAAACACCATTGACCATAATTAACCTTGGTCGGTTAGTTGAGGATTTTCTTTTACTTAACCGTTTTATTATTTCCCCCACTGGTTCTATTTCTTCATCCGGTTCCGATTCTTCTTCCGGTTCCGATTCTTCTTCCGGTTCCGACTCTTCTTCCGGTTCCTCTTCGGGAACTTGTGAATCAGTCCATGAATCATTCCAATTTACATTTGACTCTTCATTATTATTAGGTGAGTCAATGGGACTTGTTCTAGAGGTAGACATCTATCATATAATATCAAACGCGTTAAGAGATTAATATATCACATAATATTCACATGTTAAAAATATATAGTTTCCAACAAAATTTGTAAAGCAATCATTTTTCAAGTAAACACGGTCGAAGTCCAGACTCACTAATGCATCCTAACAAACTCGATAAGACACACTAATGCACAATTCTGGTTCTCTAAGACCAACGCTCGAATACCAACTGAAATGTCCCGTTCTTATTGATTAAAAACGTTCCATATTAATTGATTTCGTTGCGAGGTTTTGACCTCTATATGAGACGTTTTTCAAAGACTGCATTCATTTTAAAACAAACCATAACCTTTATTTCATCAATAAAGGTTTAAAAAGCTTTACGTAGATTATCAAATAATGATAATCTAAATTATCCTGTTTACACACGATCATTACATAATGGTTTACAATACAAATATGTTACAACAAAATAAGTTTCTTGAATGCAGTTTTTACACAATATCATACAAGCATGGACTCCAAATCTCGTCCTTATTTAAGTATGCGACAGCGGAAGCTCTTAATAATCACCTGAGAATAAACATGCTTAAAACGTCAACAAAAATGTTGGTGAGTTATAGGTTTAACCTATATATATCAAATCATAATAATAGACCACAAGATTTCATATTTCAATACACATCCCATACATAGAGATAAAAATCATTCATATGGTGAACACCTAGTAATCGACATTAACAAGATGCATATATAAGAATATCCCCATCATTCCGGGACACCCTTCGGATATGATATAAATTTCGAAGTACTAAAGCATCCGGTACTTTGGATGGGGCTTGTTGGGCCCGATAGATCTATCTTTAGGATTCGCGTCAATTAGGGTGTCTGTTCCCTAATTCTTAGATTACCAGACTTAATAAAAAGGGGCATATTTGATTTCGATAATTCAACCATAGAATGTAGTTTCACGTACTTGTGTCTATTTTGTAAATCATTTATAAAACCTGCATGTATTCTCATCCCAAAAATATTAGATTTTAAAAGTGGGACTATAACTCATTTTCACAGATTTTTACTTCGTCGGGAAGTAAGACTTGGCCACTGGTTGATTCACGAACCTATAACAATATATACATATATATCAAAGTATGTTCAAAATATATTTACAACACTTTTAATATATTTTGATGTTTTAAGTTTATTAAGTCAGCTGTCCTCGTTAGTAACCTACAACTAGTTGTCCACAGTTAGATGTACAGAAATAAATCGATAAATATTATCTTGAATCAATCCACGACCCAGTGTATACGTATCTCAGTATTGATCACAACTCAAACTATATATATTTTGGAATCAACCTCAACCCTGTATAGCTAACTCCAACATTCACATATAGAGTGTCTATGGTTGTTCCGAAATATATATAGATGTGTCGACATGATAGGTCGAAACATTGTATACGTGTCTATGGTATCTCAAGATTACATAATATACAATACAAGTTGATTAAGTTATGGTTGGAATAGATTTGTTACCAATTTTCACGTAGCTAAAATGAGAAAAATTATCCAATCTTGTTTTACCCATAACTTCTTCATTTTAAATCCGTTTTGAGTGAATCAAATTGCTATGGTTTCATATTGAACTCTATTTTATGAATCTAAACAGAAAAAGTATAGGTTTATAGTCGGAAAAATAAGTTACAAGTTGTTTTTGTAAAGGTAGTCATTTCAGTCGAAAGAACGACGTCTAGATGACCATTTTAGAAAACATACTTCCACTTTGAGTTTAACCATAATTTTTGGATATAGTTTCATGTTCATAATAAAAATCATTTTCTCAGAATAACAACTTTTAAATCAAAGTTTATCATAGTTTTTAATAAACTAACCCAAAACAGCCCGCGGTGTTACTACGACGGCGTAAATCCGGTTTTACGGTGTTTTTCGTGTTTCCAGGTTTTAAATCATTAAGTTAGCATATCATACAGATATATAAAATGTGTTTAGTTGATTTTAAAAGTCAAGTTAGAAGTATTAACTTTTGTTTGCGAACAAGTTTAGAATTAACTAAACTATGTTCTAGTGATTACAAGTTTAAACCTTCGAATAAGATAGCTTTAAATGTATGAATCGAATGATGTTATGAACATCATTACTACATTAAGTTCTTTGGATAAACCTACTGGAAAAGAGAAAAATGGATCTAGCTTCAATGGATCCTTGGATGGCTCGAAGTTCTTGAAGCAGAATCATGACACGAAAACAAGTTCAAGTAAGATCATCACTTGAAATAAGATTGTTATAGTTATAGAAATTGAACCAAAGTTTGAATATGATTATTACCTTGTATTAGAATGATAACCTACTGTAAGAAACAAAGATTTCTTGAGGTTGGATGATCACCTTACAAGATTGGAAGTGAGCTAGCAAACTTGAAAGTATTCTTGATTTTATGTAACTAGAACTTGTAGAATATATGAAGAACACTTAGAACTTGAAGATAGAACTTGAGAGAGATCAATTAGATGAATAAAATTGAAGAATGAAAGTGTTTGTAGGTATTTTTGGTCGTTGGTGTATGGATTAGATATAAAGGATATGTAATTTTGTTTTCATGTAAATAAGTCATGAATGATTACTCATATTTTTGTAATTTTATGAGATATTTCATGCTAGTTGCCAAATGATGGTTCCCACATGTGTTAGGTGACTCACATGGGCTGCTAAGAGCTGATCATTGGAGTGTATATACCAATAGTACATACATCTAAAAGCTGTGTATTGTACGAGTACGAATACGGGTGCATACGAGTAGAATTGTTGATGAAACTGAACGAGGATGTAATTGTAAGCATTTTTGTTAAGTAGAAGTATTTTGATAAGTGTCTTGAAGTCTTTCAAAAGTGTATGAATACATATTAAAACACTACATGTATATACATTTTAACTGAGTCGTTAAGTCATCGTTAGTCGTTACATGTAAATGTTGTTTTGAAACCTTTAGGTTAACGATCTTGTTAAATGTTGTTAACCCAATGTTTATAATATCAAAAGAGATTTTAAATTATTATATTATCATGATATTATGATGTACGAATATCTCTTAATATGATATATATACATTAAATGTCGTTACAACGATAATCGTTACATATATGTCTCGTTTCAAAATCATTAAGTTAGTAGTCTTGTTTTTACATATGTAGTTCATTGTTAATATACTTAATGATATGTTTACTTATCATAATATCATGTTAACTATATATATAACCATATATATGTCATCATATAGTTTTTACAAGTTTTAACGTTCGTGAATCACCGGTCAACTTGGGTGGTCAATTGTCTATATGAAACCTATTTCAATTAATCAAGTCTTAACAAGTTTGATTGCTTAACATGTTGGAAACATTTAATCATGTAAATATCAATCTCAATTAATATATATAAACATGGAAAAGTTCGGGTCACTACACCGTAACCCTACAAGTCCCGCATAATTGCATACACAAAAGTCTATCAAGTCACCTAAATCCCTTAGACCATGCTCTGATACCACCTGTAACGACCCAAACTCGTTTAACCAAAAACACGCCCTAATTTTTTTTTTTGGTTCAGTGTATCTGGACGGCGTCCAGTTGTGAAGGGCGGGACGGCGTCCAAGACACTTGGACGGCGTCCAAATGAACTACAGATTTTTGCCCCCTGGGTCCAACTTACGCGAGCGAAAAACCCGCTTCCCGACACTTTTAAACGAAACGAAATATCACAACACTTCATACTAAGTAAAACTAAGAGATTTCCACAATAAAAGCGAGTTTTACAACACCGGGCCCACATCAGCCCGTTTTACGAATTACGTACAAAATACAATTTTCGACCACATGAGTTTAATTTCCAAACAAACTACGAGCATGATGTTTGGGGATAAACTACCCAATTCCTAGGCCGAATCCAAAAGTAATCCCATCAAGCAATCAAAAAGGGAAATCATCTAATCCCGAGCATACCCATGCCACGTCCGCCTCCGAACTTAAAAATGTAAACAACAGGAGGGTAAGCTAAATGCTTAGTGAGTGCAATACTTATACGCATACATACATAATTCAATTACTTGCATTCACCTACACAAAATAACACACGTCATTAGCAAAACATAGTATCACGTATTCAATTGTACGACAAGCCAACATCGATAACATAAAGGTCACGTCAGTATTACAATGCTAAATATGAATACGTACAAACCACCGCTTAAAACAAGATCACGAGGGAGATTATTCCCTTGAAAGAGCCATGGATGTTCATAACATCAAATAGTACCAATTCCAATTCCATGAGTGGTATCGTTTCATCGAACTTCAAACCCACTCTTCACGCTTCATGTGGTATCGTCTCATCGAACTTTAAGCCCACATATGAGGCATCGCCACATCGAACTTTAAACCCTCATCAAGCAATACAATAGTAGTATGGCATCGTCAATATCGAACTTTAAATCCATACATGAGGTATCGTCACTATCGAACTTAAAACCCTCATCAAACAAACAATCGTGGTATGGCATCGTCAATATCGAACTTTAAATCCATACATATGAGGTATCATCACATCGAACTTAAACCCTCATCGAACAACGTAATAGTGGTATGGCATCGTCCCATCGAACTTTAAATCCATACATATGAGGTATCGCCGCATTGAACTTTAACCCTCATCCCGCATCGAATAATACAATAGTAGTATGGTGTCGTCATCATCGAACTTTAAGTCCATACATATGAGGTATCGCTGCATCGAACTTTAACCCTAATCCTGCATCGAATAATACAATAGTAGTATGGCGTCGTCATCATCGAACTTTAAGTCCATACATATGAGGTATCGCCGCATCGAACTTTAACCCTCATCCCGCATCGAATAATACAATAGTAGTATGGCGTCGTCATCATCGAACTTTAAGTCCATACATATGAGGTATCGCCGCATCGAACTTAAACCCTCATCCCGCACCCCGGTCCCAATGTGGCCCAAGAGAAGTGTATTCTACCAATAACACTCGCCACGTCGTACACAAACAACCAAATTATATACATATACGTATAAATATTCCACTCACCTCGATTACTTGAAACGCTAATCCCGCTTGAGCTTCCAATCAACCAATGTAAATCACCTAAGAAATTCACAAACAAATAAGCTAAACACTCTAGCTTATACTCAAAACACCACAAGTGCAATTTCGATCCATTTGCACCTACTTCTATTTTGGCTAAGTCAAAACTTGCCCAAACCGCCAATAATCACCATCAACTAGTGATTATGTTCTAATACCACAATAAACCCCATGTTTGATCTTTCAAAACATTTATTAGCACAAGTTACACAAAGCCCATTTTGACCCATTTCTAAAACAAGCTCTCAACAACACCCCTTTGGGTTCCATTTACAACATAATCACTAATCCTAGTGACTATACCTAATTCAAAGCCTTAAACTTGGCCAATTAGTTTTCCAACCCAAAACCCACCAACAACAACAATAACTAGCTTCAATAAACCCATTTGTGAACTAGTTGGGTCTTTCAACAACAAACAAGTTTAAACCCTAATTATGAACAACAATCAAGCTTATAAAAACTCGGAGTTAAAACTTATCAACACTACCACAACGTAGCCAAGAGCGAGATGAACAACCTTAACACTTGGGCTTTTGGTCAATTCAAGCTCCTTCTTCTCCAAATCTCCAAATCTTTCTCTAGAATCTCCCTCACTCTCTAAGATGAAATGGAAGTGTTTGTGGATGTGAAAAATGATCCAAAATTGGATCCCAAACTGATAATATGGCTACACATCCGGTCACAAGTGAAAAGACACAAATACCCCTCTTAAAATATCAAAACTGCACAGCTGGCCCGCCAGTTCATCTGGACGGCGTCCAGAATCCTGGATGACGTCCAGTAATAAAGGACAGGACGGCGTCCAATTCTTGGGATGGCGTCCCAATGACCTGAAACAGCAACAGGGTCTTACAGATCATGGATAGTAAATATGACTGAATTTAATTTCGTGTTAATTCCGTTTATTTGTAGATATAGTCGTTAGAATCCTGTCGTAACTTCATGTAGCATCCCCTTTTTCTTAAAAGAAGATGCAGAGGTGATCTCTGGGTTTTAATGAAAATGGTTTACTTTTTAAAAAATAAAAAATAAAATAATAAATAAAAAATAAAAACTATAAACAAACTCAATAACCTAGAGAAAATCGATTTGAATTGCTTACATGTATAAGAATGTCGAGATAAAGAAATTTTAAAAAAATATGATTTAATATTAATAATATAAATATGATTTCAAATTCGAGAACAAACTTTGACTTGAAAAGGTAAATTATCTACTCAAATTATATATCTAACACATACATACAATAATATTAATAACTAAATATATTTATTCAATAATATCGAAATTGAATTCGGTTTTTTATTCGGTTTTCGATTAACCAAATTCAGAAATTTCAAAACCAAAAATTGAACCGAAAAACTAAATTTTAATTCGGTTTTCAGTTTCGCTCGATCCGAAAACCATTTTATAAATTCGGTTTGAATTTTTTTGGATTGGTTTCGATTTGATTTTCGGTTTAAACGGTTTTGACCAAACCGATGAACACCCCTACCACCAACGGACCACCCCGAACCAACTAGACCACCACCGAAACACTATCAGATCACCGGATTACCCCCGGATCAACGGACCACCACCAGACTATCAGACCACCACCGGGCAACCGGGCCACTACTAGACAGCAGAACCACCACCGGCCCACCGAATCACCTGCGAAGCACCGAACCACCAGCAGATCACCGAACCACCATCGAATCACCGAACCACCACCTGATCAAATAACCACCATCGAAGAACGGACCACACGGCCATTACTGGATAGTATTAGTTACTATTAATAATAAATATAAATAAAAAAAAATTATGCGATTTCGCGAGAGATGTTACTCCGTAGTTTATACCTAAATAATAATGATTTTTATTTTTATTGCCTCACACGGCTAGTCAAAATGTTCTAATGCCAATCAGAAGTAAAAAAGCAGTTGTGTGATGCGTCGTTCAACATTTAACAACGCTATGCAAAAACACCACCCTCAACGCCTCATACAACCGGTGTAAACTTGCATTTTAACACACTAGAAAATGGTATAATGCAAAACCAAAGCACAACTCAAAAAGTATATTTAAATAAAGTAGGTAAAACTAAAACGTATGTCCTCATACATATGATAATTCCGGTTTCAATTCTAATACGTCGGCCGTTCACATACCAACCACAAAATAAATAGTTTTAGTAGATTGACGTGTCCTTCTCGGTTTGACCTACACGCGCCGGCGTCATATATAAATATATTTAATTTAAATTTAAATTTGTTATAAAAGTTAAATTGGATGTTAATTTTATTATTATTACTAGTGGCAAAGCCCGTGCGTTGCACGTCTTAACCCACATCACCATATAACCTTTATATTTCGAAGCTTTTGTTTGGTTTTCACATTCATTGTTTTTTCGCTTGCATTTTATTTCTCACTATGTACCTTTTTTAAAAATCACTTGATTAGTATGGCATGAGGATTTTCATTCACTTTTGAATCTCAAAACTTACATCATTGTACGTAACACACAAATTAAACTAACACATTGACATAAATAAAATAAAAATCTAAATTGTTAGTTGGATGTTTTTACATTGAATTTGTAATTTGTATAATTGTATTGAAGATTGATTTAAACACATACATAACCCAAAGTGAGTTTTTATATAGTTAAAACATAATTTTATATCAAATGTCCAGAAATGAAAGAACGTTTAACTCCACTATTATAAATGCATGAGTGATCTTTTCGTAAATGCTATAAGGCAAGAAACTCAAAAGTAAAACAAATCGTTAATTAAGTTAAAACTTGATTAAACTTGTAACTATCATAACTTATACTAAGAAACTTAAAAGCCTTATCACCATCATTTTTGTTTACTTTTTACCATAATTTAGTATGGAGAAATAATAATTAGGGTACATCTCAATTTTTAAGTTTGGAGAAAAATGTTTCTGTTTACTATATTATTTTAATAACGAAGAGGATAAATCATAAATAATACCATGTACTCAATGTTTGTATAGATGGAAAGATAGAAGATTTATACATATAAATTCAAATATCTTTTATATATCGAATAATAATATACGGAGTAATATCTAATAACTACAACAAAAAATAAAAGAGTAGACATACACATAAGAATAATGACATCTTACAAATA
The DNA here is from genome assembly GCF_046630445.1 of Rutidosis leptorrhynchoides. NCBI lineage: Eukaryota > Viridiplantae > Streptophyta > Magnoliopsida > Asterales > Asteraceae > Rutidosis > Rutidosis leptorrhynchoides. The sequence continues at coordinate 379,854,976 of NC_092338.1, forward strand.
CATAAAGTTAGTAAAATACAAAATAGTTCTCAAGTGAAAAACTTGAAAGAAAACATATAACTTATAAATAATGCAAATATAGATATTGGGAATTACAAATTAACAAAATAAATAATATAACATACTGTAATATAAAAGAACAAATAAAAAATGTCACATGAAATTTAAAAAAATAAAAGAAACACACATACACTAATTTTGTTGTTGCGGATATACCTCGAATGTGATTATTATATTGTACATCATCTGATTCTTTGTTACTCACCATCATCATCTGTGGTAGTCCATAAGTTATGAAAAAAACAAAGTTCGGAACATATATACATAGATATAGTAATTTCAATAAACTCAAAAGCAACACACAAATATAATATACACTAAAAAACTATTAACTAAAACTTGAGGTATATGAAAATGTTTGTTTACATGTAATGGTCTTAATATATATATATATATATATATATATATATATATATATATATAGGTATAGATAGGTAACCTACAAATTTAAGAATGCGAGAGAGTGCATTTTAATACCATGATCTTTGAGCATGACTATTAATTAGATTCAAGTGAAAGGTTATATAACTTACAAATTTGAGAATACTAAGAGAGTGCATTTTTCAATGTGATAGTTAAATAGAAGTATTAATTTAATGCAAATGAATGGTTTTATTATTAGGTTAGTAAGAGATAAACTAATCATATGGAAATCAGATGTTTGTATAGATAATATTATTATAATTCATAATTATAGATTATACAAATATCAATTATTTATTTATATAATTTATATATTATAAGAAGATATATAGATGTTTAAATGTTTCTTTTTACAAATGTCACCTTATATACCACATTGACTAATTTATTATAGTTCTCGATGTACTATCTTAATGTTAACTCAATTTTACTGTTGTTGGGCGGGCAAGAAGATTGGTACTTTTTTTTTTATCCGAGATATAAAAGGAAAAAGGGATAACTATATCTAAAAAAACTAAAGAGGAAAAAGGCATAAATAATACAAAAAAAAATTATGGTTATTCTTAAATATTTACTATGACCTATTTAATATTTCACTACTCAATGGTAAATAACATAAATAAAAAGTAACTTTCATGAGGTAAATAGTATAAATAAATGGTAATGTATATGGAGTAAAGAATATTTATTAGGCCTATTTAAGTTTTCTAGACTCAATTTTTATATATATATAGATAGATATTGTATAGTAGATTTTTTGAGTATAAATATGTGTGTTATGAGTTTATAAAATACACACTAAATATATTCTCTCATATTCTCTCATATTCTCTCATATTCTCTCTATATACTTATTAGTAGTCTACAGTCAAGAACTATGCCACTAAAGGTAGTTATAAGCCTACTGAATTATAACACGTTATCAGCACGAAGTGCTCCGTATAATCAAGGTTTATCTAAGCAAGCACACGTCACTAATCAAGGTAAGAAATTATCTAACTTTTATTAACTTCACTAACATTTATATTTATGTTATTTAAGTTATATATGGTCGGTTATACCGCCTGAATTATATTTCTGTAATCTAACTTTTATTAACTTCACTAACATTTATATTTATGTTATTTAAGTTATATATGGTCGGTTATACCGCCTGAATTATATTTCTGTAATCTAATTTTTATTAACTTCACTAACATTTATATTTATGTTATTTAAGTTATATATGGTCGTTATACCTCCTGAAGTATATTTTCTGTAATCTAACTCTTATTAACTTCACTAACATTTATATTTATGTTAATAAGACCTCATGATTGTACGCAACACGTCATTTGACAACACGGTACTTTATGTACGCAACACGTCATTTGACAACACGGTACCATGGGTCGAGATTAATTCCGATCAATACGAATACGATGGGGTCTTTATATGTTATCTAACATTTATGATTACTTATGCAATTAATCATTATTTATTTCATGCATACTAATGTTTATTCTTAAATTTATAATCTTAAAAGTTAAAATAAGAAAAGGCAGTTTGTATTTTTATTAAAAGTAAATCTTAAAAGTTAAAATAAGAAAAAATAGTTTGTATTTTTATTAAAAGTAAATCTTAAAAGTTAAAATAAGAAAAGTAGTTTGTATTTTTATTAAAAGTAAATCTTAAAAGTTAAAATAAAAAAAGTAGTTTGTATTTTTATTAAAAGTAAATCTTAAAAGTTAAAATAAGAAAAAGTAGTTTATATTTTTATTAAAAGTAAATCTTAAAAGTTAAAATAAAAAAAAGTAATTTGTATTTTATTAAAAGTAAATCTTAAAAGTTAAAATAGAAAAAGTATTTTTATTAAAAGTAAATCTTAAAAGTTAAAATAAGAAAGGAACATAAGTTCCGAATATATTCTTTTTTTTTGTTAACTGAATATGTAAACGATTAGTCAGCCTATAAAATTGGTATAATGTGATTTATATTTTATTTGATAATATGAAGCAGGTTATGAAATCAAAAGTTGTGTATACCAAAACTCTACCTAAGTT